>NW_021369956.1:0-239 GCF_001605985.2 Dendrobium catenatum
AACTACACATTTTAACAATAATATTTGGAATCATCAAAACTATACAAGTTGCAAAAATGTAAAACATGCAAATAGTGTTAAGATAGTTGCTATTTGCATACTTTAAATTTTTGCAACTTATGAAGTTTTGATGATTCCAAATATTATTGTTTAAATGTGTAGTTATCTCCTAACATTTTTTAGAAGAATTGTATTTTCTCTTATGTGTACTGACATTTCAAGAAAAACGAACTCCAGAC
>NW_021369957.1:0-953 GCF_001605985.2 Dendrobium catenatum
TTTTTTATTACTAAAAAGCTGTTTTAAAAAGCACAAAAAAAGCTCCTTTTTTTCCTGAGGTTAGGCTTCCCCTTCCACGTGGTTGGGTTCTCCCACCCGGTGGCGCAGGCCGCCTTCGCCATCTTGCTGTTATCTTTAGGGAAGCTTTCATTCTTTCTTTCATTTTTCTTTGTTTTGGTAGTTATTCGTCCACCTACGACCCTCAACGGTCGGAATGGCGGTGAACCAGTTGTGTGACCCGAGTTTTTTGGATGGATCAAAGAAATCTCGTTAGTTTCTAGATGTTCTTTTTGGTTTTTCCTCTGATGGAAGTTTCCATTAGCTTAAATCGACATTTTACCATGGTATGCCCTCTTTGTCTTTCGCTTGCAGCTCCTCTTTGATTTGCGTTGGTTGGGAAATTTCCTTCCCGTCGTCCTGCCTTGACTCTATTCGTAAGTTCTTTTTTAACCTCAAACTCATTGGCGAGTTTTCTGTTACCTTGCTCAATCTGTCACGTGTGTTGAATAAGCTGATGAAAGATCCTATAGTAGAGTTTTTTTTTTGTCACAGGTCCTACTTTGTTAACAACTGCTATATGAAATTGAACAAATGGTCTCCTCTATTTGTTATTGGGGTTAAATCATCAGTTATACCTATTTGGATTTCTTTCCCAAACTTAAGACCACATCTTTTTTCCCCACTTGTCCTCCACGCCCTCGGTTTCATGTTTGGTCTCCCTTTACAAGTCAATAATGTCACCTCTGTTGGATCCAGACCTTATATTGTTCGGATTTTGGTTGAGCTTGACATTACAAGAAACTACCCTGATGAAGTGTAAATTGGTCCTGATAAGTTTGGGTATGTTCAACTTGTCGCGATGGAAACTTTCCCTCCTTTTCGTGTCCAATGTAAATGAATTGAGCATTTGAGGGGTGATTGTCGTCCCCTGTCTTCTGCCCCGGTGAATGTCA
>NW_021369958.1:0-251 GCF_001605985.2 Dendrobium catenatum
ATTCTCTAGATTGGTCCAATACAAGTTGGCTCGGCCCATGAGTTTCATTTCAGCAAATCTAACCTTCCTAGCCTCCGAGATATTATACCATTTAAAGTAACTATCCATGGATTTGAGCCAATCCATGAAGACTTGGGGATCGAGGGTTCCATCATAGGTTGGAGCATCAATTCTAATGTTTTTCAACAACTGGGCATCGTTGTCTCTCCAAGGATTCTCATCTCCTACAGGGTCTTGATGGGGTCTCGGGT
>NW_021369959.1:0-1116 GCF_001605985.2 Dendrobium catenatum
CGTACGAACCATTTGTGCATCTGTACGAACCAATTTTCGCCCTGGATGAAATAGGTTCGTCCCGTACGAAAAATTTTCGTCCGGTACGAATAGTTATTTTAAAAGTTGGTTCCGAAAACTGCAAAATGTTGCCAGAAACTTCCATAGTCGGTTCCCATCGTCCTGGACGAACATGACTTTGTCTGGACGAATTTTTTACAGAGAGAAACTCGTCCTTGGACGAAAATGATTTCTTCTGGACAATCATGTCTTAGAAAAATTTTCCAGTTCAGTTCCTGTCCGTTCCATTGCTCTTACAAGGAGTTAACTGATCTGATCGTCCCGTACAAACAATGTTCGTCCCGTACGATTAGTATAAAAACTTTTTAAAGATCTCCTTTAGTTTGTGTATTTTAATTCACTCAATTTACAATCACTCCCTTTCAAGTTTATTTTATAGAAAAGTACAAGCTTCAAATCATAGAGTATTTCATTATGAATTGATTTTGAAGTCTTCGTTTGTCTGGAGTTCGATTGTCCTGAAATGTTAGTCCACATAAGAGCAAAAACAAATATTCTAAAAAGATGTTAGGAGATAACAACACATAAAACAATAATATTTGGAATAATCAAAACTATATAAGTTGCAAGAATGTAAAACATGCAAATAGCAACTTTCCTAACAATCTCCCCCTTTTTGATGATGGCAAAATAATTATTGTTTGTATAATTTTAAATTCTAAGAATCTCTTAAACTCCCCCTGAATTGATGAATATATGAAAATAAGGAGGCATTAAAATTATTTTTGTTTTCAAAATTTTTAGAAAAACAAAACAAAACAAACACACATACACTAAACAAAACAAACACACAATGATACTAATACACAACAAACAATTTCTCCCCCTTTTCGACAACATCCAAAAGTGAAGAAGAAAAAGATTAGAAATGTAAGCAGACATATGAAAATCATTTTAAAATTTAACCTTTAAAGTGATTGACATAAGGTATGCATATAAAATTAAAACATTAGCCAAATCATAAAATTCATAGAATTTAAGAAGAGATATAACATAGAAACTAAAAAGAATTAATCAACACATGAGTATATTTAGACATTTAAGATAGAGAAAATC
>NW_021369960.1:0-376 GCF_001605985.2 Dendrobium catenatum
GGGAACATTTAGGCCAATTAAGGAAAACTCTCACACACACATCACATAAGCAAGTCTTGAACTCAAGACATTTTGGTTGGTAGTCACAACTCCCAACCAACAAAATAAGATGAGCTGCGTTGGTGTTGTGAAGTCATCAACTTGACCTACTAAACTATATGAAATGCAAGAATGTATTTTTTGTAGGGGGATATTTAGGTCAATTAAGGTAAACTCACACACACATTACATAAGCAAGACTTGAACCCAATACTTCTTGGTTGGTATCCAAAACTCTCAACCAACATAACAAAATGAGTTGCGTTGGTGTTGTTAAGTCGTCAACCTAACCTACGAAATCGTGTGAAATGCAAGAATATGTTGTTTGTAGGGTGAC
>NW_021369961.1:0-315 GCF_001605985.2 Dendrobium catenatum
CCGGATCATAACCGTTTACCTGCAGTGCCATTTGGCGACAAAACTGCCGGTTAGAGGACACGTACCACGTCCTTACTGGCAAGAGATTGTTTGAGAATGGATCCTAGTGATATTTTCGACTAGGCATTGGCTCTTTGTGAGCAGAAGTAAATTTAACGTCACTAAGGAGCGTATTGGCTCTGACCATAACCGCTATCTGTGGTGCCATTTGGCGGCAAAACCACTCGGTTCAGAGGGCCCCGGGTCATAACCGTTTACCTGCAGTGCCATTTCGCGACGAAACTGCCGGTTAGAGGACACGTACCACGTCCTTAC
>NW_021369962.1:0-229 GCF_001605985.2 Dendrobium catenatum
ACCTGTGTGGAAGAGGTCTGGAGAATCCACTAAGGATATGAGACCTTTCCGAGGTTGTGTGTCGGAGCCTTTGCTTGACGACGTTAACCTGTATGGAAGAGGCCGGGAGAATCCACCAAGGATGTAGGACTTTTCCGAGGTTGTATGTCGGAGGCTTCGCTCGACGACGTTAACCTGTGTGGAAGAGGCCGTGAGAATCCACCAAGGATTTAGGACCTTTCCGAGGTTT
>NW_021369963.1:0-228 GCF_001605985.2 Dendrobium catenatum
TGGGTGCAAAGTATTCCAATATAGGGGTTTTAAAAATATTGGTGTTTGGTTGAAAGAAAAAGGGATGCAAAGTAAAGTAAATGTTGTGTAAACCATTTTAATTTATTTTTGTGATAAATTAAACTTGCCTAATTTTGAGCGAGGATTGTTTACATCGCAAGCAAGCTCGCTTGACCTCCGCCACCGGTCGTCATCGCCACCAACAGCTAGCCACCACCACCTCGGACG
>NW_021369964.1:0-512 GCF_001605985.2 Dendrobium catenatum
TATTTATTAATTTTATAGTCAAATATTAATTATTTTTCTCTAGCTTATTCACGAGATCAAAATTGAACACAAATCAAGCTTTTCTTAATAATGGTGAAAAAATAGTAATAAAATGAAATTATGACGGCTCTTTGAAGAAAAAAAAAACATAACTAAAAAACTATCTCAAACATATCCTAAGTGTGCATTTATCTAAATACTTCATAAAAAATAAACAAACAGCTTCACACTAATAAATAATAATAATAAAGCAAGTAATTTTCATTCTTATTCATTTACAGTTCTCAATTGTCTCAAAATTTCAATAAAATAAAAACTATAAATGAATTTCAACAGTGTTGATTCGTATCGAAACATTCCAACATAAACTTAATTTAATATGATTTTAATGTTTCGTTTGAGATAAATTTTTTTTTCGAAAATAATTTTTTAATAAAAAATTTCTAACTCAAAAAAATTTATATTAAAAAAGTATTTTAAAAAATAAAAAAAAAAACTATCCAAAAAAACTT
>NW_021369965.1:0-305 GCF_001605985.2 Dendrobium catenatum
TTTGAAAACCATTCAAAATTTTCATCCAATTTTAGTTAAAAAAAAAACAAACAAACAAACCATAGAACTACTAGTAATTGTCAATATACAAGAAATAAACTCATTCACAAAATTTTCTTTTTATTTATCATAAAAATAAATATACAATTATAATACATAGCTATAAACTATAATACAAAATAAAGTGGGTAAAATAATTAGCTATAAATGTATACAAATCAAAAGAAATAAATACTTATACATACTCAAATCAAATCCTGATACTATTAAAAAAAAATCCTAATACTACTACTCAACTAGCCCTT
>NW_021369966.1:0-361 GCF_001605985.2 Dendrobium catenatum
TTAGAAAATGGGGTCTGCCGCCGGAGAGATTATTTTAAGCCGACATCGTATACAACTTATTGTCTAAAGGCGAATTAAGAACAGTCACGCCATTCAGTACCGAGCAGTATCAAGCTCAGTACCGAACATTATCGAGCTCGGTACTGAGCAGTATAGAGCCGCAGTACCGAGCAGTACAGAGTCGCGGTACCAGTAGGAGGTGATGTGGCATATTTTCGTTGGGCTCTGGACGACGTTCGGTGCATGCAAGAATAATTCATCCTGCAGCCATGTGGTCGACGGAAGAAATATTTTTCATTTCATTATTCAAGCTCGAAAACTCTAAACCCTAAACATTAAACACTAAACCTATTAAGAACAG
>NW_021369967.1:0-252 GCF_001605985.2 Dendrobium catenatum
ATTAAGGATGATTGATACGATCACATCGTCCTGGACTATCTGCATCGGACTGCTTGAATTCAGGGCGATGCTCTGGACGATTTTCTTCTGATTTGAACTGATCGGCCAGAACGATCGTGAGATCATCCGGGACTATCAAGCCAATTTTTAATCATCCAGTTTATATTCAGGGCGATGCTCTGATCGATCTTCTGAGATTTATACAGATCGGCCAAGACGATGTCCATATCATCCTGGAAGATATAGTCGGCA
>NW_021369968.1:0-368 GCF_001605985.2 Dendrobium catenatum
GGTGTTGACCATCCAAGGGATTCAAGTAAGAGAGGAGTTTCTCCCACTAGAGTTGGGAAGTACGGATGTCATCCTGGGAATGAAATGGTTACAAACTTTGGAGGAAACCAAGGATAATTGGGGAGCACTCACGATGGAATTAATGGTGGATGGGAAAAATGTGATTATAAGGGGAGATTCAGGGCTATCCAAAGCCATGACATCACTTAAGACCATGGTTAGGGACATACAAGAGGCGGGGGAAGATTATGTTGTGGGACTACATAGGTTGGATGCGATCATATTGGAGGAGGGAGGGGATGTTTCTCTTTCCGTGCAGCCCTTGGTTCCACAATATAGTAAGGATTTTCAGTCACCTCAAGGATGGC
>NW_021369969.1:0-238 GCF_001605985.2 Dendrobium catenatum
CCTGCACCAAAATCTTCCTCTGTCATGCATGCCGCCGGCTCCATCAAGGCTTCCGTTGGAATTATTTCCAAAAGCCAAATGCCTCCTTTGGAAATAAAATAAAGCCTCTTAACTCCCTCCTATGCACGTGTATTGGCTACTGCAACCCTTGGCTCCAATTCTCAATTCCTATTACATGAACCTGAGATTTCTTTCTCAGGTTTTTTAGAAGGAAAACCTGAAATAATTTTCAGGTTAT
>NW_021369970.1:0-278 GCF_001605985.2 Dendrobium catenatum
AAGCATTTAACATTTAGTTGAGCTAAGTCTCTATCCTCATTACTTTGAAATGTGTTATTACTGCCATTAACAAAATGAAAAGATGCAAAAAAACCATCTCAAAATTTATGCCACATGCAAAAATTAAAAGATTTCCAGAAATTAGACAAGCAAATTTTCCAAAACTCAAATGGAATGATATAGAATAATGGTGGACGAGTTATAGAATAACCCTCCATTGTATTTGGATTTCAAAATTTGTCATTTAATCTTTTTCTCAGGGATTTTTAAATCACAAA
>NW_021369971.1:0-201 GCF_001605985.2 Dendrobium catenatum
TTTATGATCTGAGTTCTGGTTTCCTATAGGCGCAAGTTCCTATAGTTAATTACCCCTCTCGATCACGAGAGAGAACTTTCGATTAAGGCTAGTCGTCGATCAGATACGTAGAATATTCGTGTTATCTGGCATATAATAACAGCAATGGGTTTAGGTATTGGTAGAAATTGGATTTGGGTTGAGTTTGGATTTGGGAATTTG
>NW_021369972.1:0-215 GCF_001605985.2 Dendrobium catenatum
CAGTCGTGAAACCGCTGCGGAATGTCGTTGTAGCGCTGTTTTGATTAAAAAAAATATTTATTTAAGTATATATAGTTTTGAAAAATATTTAATTATCTTTGGGAAGATTAAATTTTAAATTCTAATTTTGTAATGGAACTCAGGATTAGGAATGATATATCATCTCAAAAAGGCGAATATATCATTCACTAATTGGTTCATATTACAAAACTTTA
>NW_021369973.1:0-353 GCF_001605985.2 Dendrobium catenatum
GGGAAATCTCGTGAACTTTTGGGTTATAGATATTATATTCCATCGAGGTTGGTAGGTGGAAGCCACTATCGTATATATAACTCCATCTGCTCTTCCATCGGTCTGCTTGTGTCGGGTGTAAACGCCTACGACCATTTTGTCCTACGGGATATTGTGATCGTACCCTTTGCATTCGAACCACATGAGCAGCATCCTTTCGGAGACCCACATTCTCAACTTTATTAGCTCAATGATTATCAAATTGAATGAACTTGCGCATTACAATATTTGGCTTATTTTCATGAATAGAATAACATATGCTTATATAAAGATAAAATAAATAAAGAATATAAGGGTATTGTTAAAGAGGATGA
>NW_021369974.1:0-313 GCF_001605985.2 Dendrobium catenatum
CGAATTTGTTCACGAGATTTAAATAATAATGTTTATGTACATAAAGGAGTGGAACACATAGTTATTAAAACTTATTTATTTAAGCATCTGAGTATTTAAAAAAATGTTCTAGTTTATTTATATGTGTAATGCCAAAAATATGTGTACAGTTAACCAATTTAGAAAAAGCAAGAATATTAGCATTGCCATAAGAACAAAAAATAATATCAAATTATTTAGTTAATATTTTCAATTAACTGATTTTAATTACTGACTAATATAAATTTTAAAATTTAGATTATATTTAATTTATTTGATTTAATATTTATAATTA
>NW_021369975.1:0-233 GCF_001605985.2 Dendrobium catenatum
CTCTATCTTCAGTTTTATTAATACGCCGATAAAAACAAAAATCTTTATTTTCATTTAGGGTGCTAAGGTTACTACAGTCAATCTTATTTTCACAATCTTCATTAAAAAGTTTAGCAAAACATCTCATCCACCTTTGTTGAATATCATCTTATGAGAAAATTATTTTTTTGATCTTCATCCTTAGTACATTTCACTTGAACTAAATCCTTACTATTATATTTTTGTTTGACTAT
>NW_021369976.1:0-335 GCF_001605985.2 Dendrobium catenatum
TACAAGCCAAAAATATAAAGTCAAACACAAAATCAAAATGCAAACAAATGCAAACAAACATATGAAAATAAAACATACAAACACTATAATTTCTTCCTCTTTTTGACAACAACAAAAAGTGAAGAAGAAGTAGACGAGAAATGTAAGTAGTTATATGAAATTCATTTGAAAATTTAATCTAAGTGGTGATTGGTATAAGGTATGCAATCTAAAACTAATGACATTAGGTAAATAATAGAAATTCATAGAATTTAAGAAGTGATTTAACATTGTAAGTAAGAAGAATTTATCAAAAATATGATTTAATTTAGACATTTGAATATAGAAAATCATTA
>NW_021369977.1:0-483 GCF_001605985.2 Dendrobium catenatum
CTGACTGTTATTAAGTTTTGCAGGTGTGCTCTCACCAAAGACCTCGTGGGAGCATAGAATAACTGGACATAAGGAGGCTGGCAGCTCAAAATTGCTTAAACTCGTTGCCTTATAACTTGCATGAAATTTTTAGTTTTTGTGTTATTTTTTGTGCTAGTTTTGCGCTTGCTTTGTGTTGTTCTAGTTTGCTTTGTTTTCATTTTTTTTGTTTGGTGTTACATATGGTGAATCTTTTCAAGCTTTTAGATTTTGGAGTTTTGGAGATAGTGCTTAGCTTTTCTAAATTGGTTAAATGGAGAAATATTGTTGATGTTTTCCCTCCTTCTGACCTTGTTTAGTGGTATGATTTTCTTCTTTAAACAAAAGTCTAAACTCAATTTAACCAATGGTTTTTTAATTAAGGTCCTTTTCTTATTTTGCTACATTAATTTATCTTATGCATAATTGCCAAAGTTCTTATATATCTTTCAAGTTTTTTGAAAT
>NW_021369978.1:0-207 GCF_001605985.2 Dendrobium catenatum
TGGAGGAGGTTTTTGCTGTGGACTGGGCTGGTTACTCAAAACCTTCGTTTAAAAATTTTACCTCGCAATTCTATGATAATCTTGATGATGTTAGCTGGTTTAAATTCATTTGGCATAAAAAACATTCTTTGAGGTTTGCTTGTTATGCTTGGATGGCTGTCAATGGGAATCTTAAATGTGCTGACAAGCTTATGGTTAGGGGAGTTC
>NW_021369979.1:0-200 GCF_001605985.2 Dendrobium catenatum
CTTATAGTGAAGAAATTGTGAAATTTATAACTCGGTAGCCCACTAAATCAGTATAGAGGTTACTTCAACACATATTGAAATCATATCAATTAAGCGAAATTGTATAAAGGTAACAATAACGATTCATTCAATGCTTAGTAGTTCATTCTTGATAAGTGTTGATTTAGTATATAAATCACATGCTTAGTATATCCAGTATC
>NW_021369980.1:0-206 GCF_001605985.2 Dendrobium catenatum
TTTTATGTATTTTCTCTAGTTGGTGTGTTAGTTTTATATTTTTAGGAAAATGTGATGTATTTTCTTTTTTTTAGATGTTGTTGTTTTTAAATCTTATTTCATATTGATATCTTATGTTTCAATTGTAATATCCTTCATTTTGATATCAATATAAGTTATTCTGTTTTGTCTTTAATTTAGTTTTTGAAATGTGTGTTAGCCTTTAT
>NW_021369981.1:0-221 GCF_001605985.2 Dendrobium catenatum
GAAATCTGAAGTGATGCAAGGTTTAGTTGAAATGATTGGGAATAAAGATATATGCCCTCAATCAACAGCAACAATGAATGAAGTTAGGCTTTTTCGTGATAATTTGGAAAGCTTTGGCAAACCAATTGCTCTAACGATGGCCAAAGAAATGCAGCCTGGTAAGTGAAATAAAATTGTTAGAATGCATTTACTCTTTCTTGTATATCAAATATTAATTAACT
>NW_021369982.1:0-219 GCF_001605985.2 Dendrobium catenatum
GAGAGGGTGAGAGAGAGAGGGAGAAAGCAAGAAAGGGCAAGGGAGTCCAAGAGATTTAGAAAGAGAGAGAGAGAGAGTGTGAGAGCGAGGGAGAGAGAGAGAGAGCGAGAAAGAGATAGAGAGAGAGCAAGAAAGAGCAAGGGAGTGTAATAAAGAGAGAGATAGGTAGAGAGAGGGAGGGAGAGAGAGAGGGATAGAGAGAGGGAGAGAGAGAGGGAG
>NW_021369983.1:0-238 GCF_001605985.2 Dendrobium catenatum
TCCTAGCGGTAATATAAGAGCCAAAACCCTAAATTCTGCTTTAAAGTTATAATTAGATAGTAATAATTATATTTAATAAGTCATTAAATAAAAAGTTCAGTGGGGGCACATGACCCCAGTGCCCCCAGCGTAAATCCGCCCCTGCTTGGGGGTCTCTTGTTTTCACATGAGGGTTTTCTTTCCCCTTTTTTCTTTTGGTTGCTATTTTCTTTTGTTTTCCTTTTTCTACTTGCTCCTG
>NW_021369984.1:0-456 GCF_001605985.2 Dendrobium catenatum
AGTAAAACTGAGCGTCTCGAAAATACGAACCCAACGACACCAAATTCAACTCAATCCGATCCCAAATGAGTCCAAATCAAGGACCCGAAGTGCTGCAGGAAAGTTCAAACCACTGTGAGAAAATAAAATCTAACTACTAACTTGATTTTTATTTAAAATATAATTTTTTAGTAATTAAAAAAAATAAATCTCTCTGTTATTTAAATAAAGAAAAGGAGGGTGAGAGAAAAGAATTTTAAATCTTTTTATAATAAAATATATTTTTATTTAAATATTGAAAATAGTTTGCTTTATTTATATTTTGAATATTCTCTTTCAATTAATTCTGTATAGTCGGATATTAGACCGCTCCGAAGACCGTTCTAATATTCTTCTATCGATTCTAAAGAAAGAGAATGACGATTCACTTTCCTAATCAGGTATAGTATAGGGAATATACAAATCATCCTAAAGGAT
>NW_021369985.1:0-297 GCF_001605985.2 Dendrobium catenatum
ATATCTTATATATGATTCTGATTGTGTTGATATAGTAGGAATGCGAATAAATATATATTTTTAATTATACAGTTTATTTTTATACACAAAGATTACATATAAATACAATCATGAAAAATTGGGACATTCAGGATTCATTTGAAATAGCTTTCTTACTATGTATTTTTTTTTTTTTTAAGATAAGCAACATTTATAAATATCTCAATCATAAGAAGTTCAAGAAATTTATGATTAAGTGCTTGAGACTAGAGAGTTGATCGAGTATTAAAACTTTTAAACACAATTAAATGCTCAAAA
>NW_021369986.1:0-201 GCF_001605985.2 Dendrobium catenatum
CGCTGGCAACCATACTAGCGATTTCATCTTCTGGCAACCATACCAGAATGAATCCTTCGATGGCAACCATACCGTCGGACATCTCCACACGCGATCTACCTATCTGCGACCTTGGCCGCGTTCCTCGCAATCGACTTGCAACGTCGACCTGCAATCTGTGCCCATGCTTGTCCAGTTCGTGCGAACGGCTACGATGGCGTC
>NW_021369987.1:0-1737 GCF_001605985.2 Dendrobium catenatum
GAAGAAATATAAATAAGTGTTCCTTCAAAATTTGATATAACTGAAACAACTAAGAAGGTTTGTGAACTAAAAAAGGTATCGTATGACTAAAGCAATCACAAGAGCTTTATTTTGAAGTTTGCTAGAGTAATGAAAGGAGTAGGATGCAGATAAAGTCCAAGAGATCCCATTCCCTTCATCAAACAATCGTACAAAGGGAGTGTGACAATCCTCTTATTATGTGTTAATGATATCAATATTATTAGAAATGATGAAGATAAATAAAATCTAAGAATTAAACAATGTTTAATTAAGGAATATGAGATAAAAGAGATTAAAAGATAGAATTATTTTATCAACGTTAAGATTTAATACCCAAATAGGGCATCTTCATCTTCATCCAAGAATAGGGTGAAAACCTATAGTCACACAAATTGAACCTAATAAAAAATTAGAAGAGGAAAAAGAGGAAACAATAATTGATCGAGAGATAAATCAAAGATTGGTTGGAAAACTCCTCTATCTTGTCCAAAGTTAGCCATATATTACATACTTAGTAAGTGTGATAAGACAATTCATGCACGATCTAAGAGAGTAAAATCTACAAGTGTATATATTGTGCTTCATTATATAAAAGGTAATCCTAATAAGGAAATTTTATTCAAAAGGAATAATGAACTTGCACTAGAAGTCTACACAAATACAAATGATGCAAGATCACTATAGAATAAAAGATTAACACGAGTTATCCCACACTTCTTGGAAGAAACATGGTAATGGGAGTAACAAAAAGAATATGGTGTCTAGATCAAACGTTGAGTCAGAATTAGAGCTATAGCCCAAGTAGTTTGTGAATTATGGACAGAAATCATTCTTAATGAACTAAGAACCTGGAAAACCTATGAAGTTTTATTATGAAAACAAGTCATTGATAAACATAATTCATAACCTATGCTTTATGACCATCCAAAGCATATTGAGATTGACATACACTTCATTAAGAAAAAGCTAGCATAAGGCTTAATCAGCATATCCTGAATGCCCTCAAGATGTCAACTAGTATATATTTTTTACTTTAAAAAACCAAATGGAGCAGTGTTTCATGAAATCATCTCCAAATTAAAAATGATAGATATTTATTCTCTAGCTTAGGACGGAGCATTGGAGCCTACGGATTCCCACCAAAGTAGGGAACTAGGATCCTATAGATTCATGATAGGAAAAATCAAGATCCCACAGACGCATACCAAAAAAGAAAATCACAATCCCATAGATTCATGAAAAAGAAAGAAATTAAGATATTACATATTCCTATCAAGGAAGAAAATCCAGAACTTGTTTGGGCGTAAAAGCATATTAGGAAGATCTAAATTTAAAATATGTATAGTTGCAAATACTTTCATTTTTTAAAGTAAAATAGTTACCTTATTTTCTTCCTAGATCAGAGTATATATTCCCTTGTATCAAATACATTGTGGGACAAGAAGAAATCCTTCTCACTCTTATGTTCTCCACACCTTCTACCATGATCCTTCCTCATCAAAGCCTCCTAGCTTCCTTGATAACACTAGACATCCTAAATCCCAAAAGGATTGTTCAATGCACGCAAGGAGTGATCATCAAAGCTAAGGTCCTCTGAAGGAGGAATCCCCTCCTAAAACACTCTAGGATAAGTGGAACTCTAGAGAAAAAAAAGAAGCATAAAATGAACCAAATCCACATAATCGAGAGGCAAAAATGATGAATAGCCTATATCAA
>NW_021369988.1:0-336 GCF_001605985.2 Dendrobium catenatum
ACCCAAATAGGTTTGGGTCCCTTCTTATGAAAAGTAGGATGCAGTGTATGTGTGGTATGCTGTAAATCATACACCTTTGGTCTCCACACCCAATGTGTACTATGGTGAATAGTGCAAGTGTGTGAGATGTGTCCTAGCATGCCACATGAAAAACATCTAACTCATGGAAAGGATTTCTTAAATATCTTGAGTTATAATGCATCTTCCTAGGTTTTGGCTTTTGATCAAGTGTTGGTATCATCCTAGTTTTCTTAAATGTATCCAATTCATTTTGAATCTCAAGTTTTTACTTTTTAAGACATCATTATCAATCCTCAAAATTTTCTCCATCTCTTT
>NW_021369989.1:0-1058 GCF_001605985.2 Dendrobium catenatum
TTAATTTTAATGACTTTGATTAGTAGACTTAACAACAATTTTTCTCTCATGCGTTCACTGTGAGGTTGGTCATTACGCCATATTTCTAATCTGCTTTAATTTCTGTGTGCTAGCTCTAACAAGGAATTTCCACAGAGGAGACGAAGTAGTAGTACTTGGTCACCAAAGGCAACTGAGAGTTCCGATCCTCTTTAATATTATTTATAAACATGATATATATTACCTTGTCAAATTTATTGATATTAATCAACAAACGTTAGAAAGACTACTTAGGCTTCGTTTAGGAAGGCTTTCTTATTAGTTTTTAAAACAGTCTTTTTATTTTTTTTACTAAAAAGCTTCTTTAAAAAACAATAAGAAAGCCGTTCCAAACAAAGTCTAAGGCTTCGTTTGGGACGTTTTCATTTGGGATGACTTTTTTTACTATTTTTTTAAGCAGCTTATAGAACAAATTTTTTAATTTTTATACTAAAAAATTATTTTAAGAAGCAGTAAAAAAACCGTTAATGGTACACTTCCTCAATTTTCAACTTATCTATAACTCAATGACTAGAAGCACTATAGGAAAATGGCTTGTTGCCGGCGGAAGAAAATGGCGTGTTACCGGCGGAAGAAATTCGCCGCTTTCTCCAGTCCATGTAAATCTGCCAAAAAGTACTATGACGGTAATCGAAAATTTCCCTATAGTGAAGTCAACTGAAGGCTCAACAAGAAACTGCATATTGCATTAGTAGAAAGTATAATATTACAAAAAGTACAACTAAAGTTTTGTTCGTCTCAAATGCAATATTCAAGTAAAAATATTTTTTGAATTAAAATTTTGTGTACTAAAAAACTGCTTTAAAAAGTAGTAAGAAAACGGACACAAATGAAGCCTAAATATGTATGAATCTATCTCTATTTCCTTCAACAACCAAAAAAAAAAAGAAAGAAGATAGTTCTACTATATATCTTGCGTACATTCCATAAAAAATTAATTGTAATACTAATCTATTTATAAATTTAGGGTTTATATTGACGTCCGGCGGTTTATAGACCGTCGCTAGTACCGGCGGCTT
>NW_021369990.1:0-2924 GCF_001605985.2 Dendrobium catenatum
ATTATTTTGAGACATCAAAATCTATTCATCTTAAATTGAGTCAACTCGACTCAAAATACAATTCATATATACTCCGTCGAATTTGATTCACACCGAACAAAAAATTTCAGAGTTTTCTATTATTATATATAATTAAAAACGTATTAAGCTACTTTATATACTATTTTTCTTCATATTCCAGGGTGGTGGATCCCATGAAAGCTCATCGCCTCCGACTCCGTCCATCATCTATCCTTTTCGTTCTCCCTTTCTAGATTCCTTGGCTCCCTCCGTGGCTCCGTCTCTCTTCTTTCTTTCCTGATCTCGTTTTGTTGCTGTTGCTCTTTTTGTCCTTGTGGTTGCAGTTGTTGTTGCGGTGGTTAAAGGAGAATAGCTCACTAATGTGGTTAAAAGTGATCGATCATAGATTCTGCTTTATAGCTATGAGGAGGTTGTTTCGCTTGTGCCTTTCATTAGAGATTTTTAAGGTCCGGTGTCATCTTCCCTCAGCCCTCCAATTAATTATTCGGAGCGGACGCCGAACATCATCCGGAGATTAAACAGAATGCGCCATATCACTCTTTTTTTGGATACCATTGCTCGGTATTGCTTAGTACCGCTTATTATGTAATGCATTCTGGTTGGTTTCTGAACAGCGTTCTACATCCAATCTTGGCAAAGAATAATTTATTCCCCCTTCATCTTCCCTCCGCCCCCCTAATTAATTATTCTATGTGGATGCCTAACGTCGTCCGGAGACCAATCAGAATGCGTCACGTCACTCCTATGCTCGGTACCGCGGCACAATACTGCAAGCGTGGCGCATTCTGATTAGTCTCCAGACAATATTATGCGCGCAAATCATTTCTTCATATATTGGACTACCTTGCTCAGTCAATTCAATTAGACTTACGGGTTGGTGTGGCTTTTCTATTCCACCAAAACTAACACCAATAATTATGACTACGCAAAGAAAATAAATGATAGCAGTTTTCATATAACTGAACATCATCATTCATGCGTGCAAATCCTGAGTGATCAGTAAAGCTTTAGCCTTCCCAAAAAGGAGTGTATGATTTGGATAAAGTCCTAAAATGAACAGAATCAGATTGTTTTATTTGGTTTACAATTGAAATCAATTAGTTTAATTAAATTTAATTATAAATTAAATTAAGGGTCAATTTAAAATGAAGATAGTGTTTTATAAAGGTGATTATGAAGAAGTTACGGTGAAAGTAATTATTTTGATCTTAATTTTCAAAAAAATATTAGCTTTATGGAGTTTTTAAGACTTCCGGATCCTGCAATTAGCAGAATTTTCTGCGCTGTTAGTATAGGGATGCCTAGCATAACTGTGAGACTACCATTGTGCATCACAATGACAAGCGTACGGAGTGTCTCCTTCGTGTGCATGATGGATTGCATTATGTTGGGATGTTACCAATCAATGCTAATTATATCCAACAGGCAAATGCAGAGATTATTACGTGCAAAATTTAGATTGGAGAATAGTCTGATTTTTGTGAGTATGCAAAGTAAAAGAACAGTTACTATTGATCATTGCGTTTTTAATACGCACAATCATAAAAACTATACACAGCTTTAGTAAAACTTTGCACGTAATAATCTCTGATAAAAATAAGGCCTTTGCATCAACCTAAACTTAATACATATTTTGTTAATAGTACGAGCAAAATAGGTTTTTTTTTTAATTGTTATTATATCTTTTCGATAGCATGATGAAGGCACTTTTCATATATTTTTTAATGATTTATGATGCATTAATTTGAATTTTTTTAGATAAAACAATTCTCCTGGTAGTACGTACAAGGAGCTAGCATATATATCTAGGCAAAGCATATATGCTAGCTCCTTGTACGTACTAGTTCAGCTGATAGATATATATGCTAGCTCCTTGCGACGCTAGTTCAGCTGTTTATGTATTTCATGCTTATGTTACGAATTATTTAGTTTCAATATGCTTATGTTATGAATTATTTAGTTTCAATATGAGCTTGGTTTTTTACTGCTTTGTAATGCTACTATAAAAATATATATAACTATAAAAATGCTACTATATACCTTGGTTTTTTACTGCTTTGTAAATCTAGTTTAAAAAATTTTTTTAGTATAAAATTTCTTTAGTATAAGAAAATTGTCCCAAATCAAACCTTAAAGTTGTTATAGAAAACAATTTCTTTGTATGGCTCCTTTTATTGTATGATAATCTGCTAACATATGTACTGTCATTTAAATATTCAGGTTTCATTTACAATTGGTTTTTTACTTCTTTACTTTATATTTTATATTTTTATTATTTTTTAAAAAATTATACTAAAAAGCTTCTTTTTATAACTGTTTTTAAATTACTTTCGTTTACAATAACTTTACAAAATATTAAAAAATTATCTCAAATAAAATCTTAATCATTTGAGGTTGGAAAGATGATTTAGACTTTGTTAGGAACGGCTTTTTTACTACTTCTTAAAGCTATTTTTAGTATAAAAATTAAAAATTTTGTATTATAAAATTGTTTTAATAACTACAAAACTATTTTAAGAAGTGGTAAGAAAGTCATCCAAGAAGAAACTTTATTCTTCACTCATTAATCTATGTTCATATATTCATATTCACAATGAAATGATTAGTTTTTAATTAATGGTTAGAAGTAGGACTGAGAGATATTTATAGTAATTATACTATAATATAATATAACAAATTAAAGGCTAATTGATAAAAAATTTGCATTTTGATTGTGTGTAGAACTTTAAGAAAGCCCCATTTGTTTTTAAGAAACAAAATTAATGAAATTTAGAGAACATATTTTTCCTATTAAAAAAGAGGATACTTTAAGAGAAAAAAAGAAACTATCTCAAAATAAGGTTCATTTATAATGACATATAAATATAATTTCTTAATAATAATTCTTATCTTTGAGAGACTAT
>NW_021369991.1:0-276 GCF_001605985.2 Dendrobium catenatum
ATTTATAATATCATACATCATATATTATGCACATATTTCACGCAATTAAAATAATAGATAGATTATATCATTACTATGAAATATAATAGTTATGTTTAGTATGCCTATCATATGATTGTTAGTGTGCGTGTTAGAAATCATGTTATAATGCATGTCAAATAAGATGCATCTTATAAACTATATATGTCATGTTAGATATATGACAACAGATACATGTCATGTTAAACTAGATATAATAGATAAAACTATCTTAAATCATTATTATGTGATTTTATT
>NW_021369992.1:0-217 GCF_001605985.2 Dendrobium catenatum
AATCTGGACTGTCTCATTTACAAGGTTAGACTACATTAAAATAGTTTCGTTTGTCATCTCATTATCAGATCCAAGAGGAGAATGCAAATAATATGGTCGTTAGAGCTTAGAAAACATAAATATATGCAATGGGCTGTCTTCTTTTAGGTGCGAGAGTGGAGTGAAAGAGAAAACGAAAGCTGTACTTGAGGTCGTGAGTCATGAGCCATGAGAGAGA
>NW_021369993.1:0-266 GCF_001605985.2 Dendrobium catenatum
ATACACAATTAATTATTATAATTACCATTTAATTAATTATATAATGATTAATTAATAATAATTATAATTATTAATTAAATGTATTTAAATTTTAATTAACTGTCATTAATTTATAATTAAAGTTAATTAGTAATAATAATAATAATTATAATTATATCAAAATAGAGTAAAATACACTCTCCCTCTCCCTCTCTCTTTCTGCTTACAGGATTCGGCCAGAGAAGCGCGCGGAAGGGAGATCGTTACCTACACAGTGAGCGGGTGAG
>NW_021369994.1:0-606 GCF_001605985.2 Dendrobium catenatum
TATCTTAACAATCTCCCCCTTTTTGATGACGGCAAAATAATTATTGTTTTTATGGTTTCAGTTTAAACAAATCTCCTAAACTCCCCTGAATTGATGAATACATGAAAATAAGGAGGCATTTTGAACCAAAGAACAAAATTTTTTTGTTTAAATTTTTTAACCAAACCAAAATGCAAACAAAATAATTAAAATAAAATAAAACATACAAACACAATAAAATCAAAACATATAAACACAATAATTTCTCCCCCTTTTTGACAACAACAAAAGGTGAAGAAGAAATAGAGAAGAAATGTAAGTAATTATATGAAATTCATTTGAAAATTTAATCTAAATGGTGATTTTCATAAGGTATGAAATCTAAAACTAATAACATTAGATAAATCATACAAATTCATAGAATTTTAGAAGTGATATAACATTATAAGTAAGAAGAATTTATCAAAGATATGATTCAATTTAGACATTCGAATATAGAAAATCATTACAAGAGAGATTTATAAAAATTTTATATTTCAAAGTTCAATTCAATATAAATGAACATAAGATCAATTTGAATTAAGAGATTAAAAGAATTTGGAAAGAAGATAATTACCACATGTGGCG
>NW_021369995.1:0-242 GCF_001605985.2 Dendrobium catenatum
AAAATTTGAGGATGTATGGGCTAGTTATCCAAGGGCCCGGCATTTGGTGGGGGAGAAGTGGAAAGTGGATGATTGGGACAATGAAGCTTTCATTCTTCAAAAGAAATGTTGTAGAACTTTGAAAGCTTTGTTCTTTTGGAGTAAGAACAAACTTAAAGCTCTCAACCAATTAAAAGGGGAACTGGATATGGAGATAAAAATTCTGCAGGAGCTTGAGTGCTTACCAGAAGGATTATCTGAGG
>NW_021369996.1:0-807 GCF_001605985.2 Dendrobium catenatum
ATAGACGCTGATCGCGACCAGACCAGATCTGCAGTACACGAGAGGCAACAGATCGTTGATCACAACCAGAGCAATGAGCTGAAGCCGTTCAAACAAATCTCTTTCGTCGCTGATTTCGACTCCGTCTCCGCAGCCGCATCCTCCCTCTCCACACCTCCTGCAACTCCTTCCACTCCTCAAAATCCCACGGCCTTTGCGAAATCCACCGGGACGGATAAGCTATTGGAGGTCGTCAAGGTCCCCAACGATGCCCCATCGGTCAAGCCGTCGTCTCCACCGCAAACAGCGTCGAAGATATCCCCTTCCCAGAAGAAGACCACGCACGTAAGGCGGGTATCCAGCGCCGGTCTCATGGCTGATTCTATAATCCCAGTGCCTGTCTCTAGCGATTTAATGCAGCACCCCTGCAACGAGTGCAAAGGCACTGGTGAGACCATCAGTGAGAAAGATCACTGCCCACAATGCCATGGAGAGAAGGTCGTGCAGGATAAGAATGTTCTTGACATTCTTGCTGAGAAGGGCATGCAAAATGGTCCAAAGATCACCTTTCCCGGAGAGGTTGATCAAGCTCCTGATTGCGTCACTGGCGACATTGTCTTTTTCCTGCAACACAAAGACCACTCCAAGTTCAAAAGAAAGGGAGATGATCTCTTCGTTAAGCCCACTCCCGCCGCCCTCCGAACTGCATCTTCGCTCTCACTCCTCCTTGGTTCCCGTGACGATGAAATTTCCTTCAATTATTTGACCTGTTTTAGGCGTTCGAATGATGCTGAAATGAGATGCAACAAGCCAGTGGTGATATCCTGC
>NW_021369997.1:0-201 GCF_001605985.2 Dendrobium catenatum
GTCGAGGAGGAGCTTCTTCCTCCTCTTCCTCCTCTTCTCCTCTTCTCTTCCTGCCTTGGCCCCCCTCTTGTGAAGAATGAGGGCTCTATTTATAAATTTTCTGGAATGGCATGACCCGTAAATAGGCGTGAGATCAGGGGCGAGTAGGGAGTGGTTGAATGGATGGTCGATATTGAATCCTACGATCATGCACCGTTCGTT
>NW_021369998.1:0-206 GCF_001605985.2 Dendrobium catenatum
TATAATGATTTCTGTTTTATTTCTGATTCTGATTTCCGATACTATTCTGACACGATTCTAATTCTATTGATTTGATATGACTTCTGTTTCCATACAGTTCTGTTAGCTTTGATATTTGTTTAGTTCAGTTCTGATCTGTCCGATTCTATTCTGATTTATGTACGGATTGGTCTGTTATGTTGGTTTTGGATTCTGAGAGTTTTGAT
>NW_021369999.1:0-337 GCF_001605985.2 Dendrobium catenatum
GTACGTAGTCAGTGACGGTGGTCAAAATGATTGTAGTCGGGTGACTGTGGTCGAAAGGATCGTAATCAATGGGAGACTGAGGTCGGAAAGACGATAGTCGGGTGACAGTGGTCAAAGGATCGTAGTCGGGCGACGATGGTCAAGGAGACCGTAGTCGGCAAGCGACGTTGGTGTCCCGATAGAAGTATGGATACAGATGGTGGTCGGATAGAAGTTCGACGATGGTTGGTGGTCAGATAGAAGTTCGATGATGGTTGATGGCCGGACAGAAGTTTGGCGACGATCGTTGGTCGAGCGTAAGTCCAACGATAGTTGGTAGCCGAGCGTAAGCCCTACG
>NW_021370000.1:0-228 GCF_001605985.2 Dendrobium catenatum
TGCTTATAGTCGAATCGAGTGGCTCGACGAGACAAATCCAATGATCCCAATATCACCAAACTCCAACACTAAGACATTCAAATGTCTATCAAAGCTTCCATGATCAAGGGATTCAACATCGGTTGTCCATCCAACCACTCCCCATTTTCCCTATATCTCTCACCGATTTACGGGTCATGCCACTAAAAAATTCTATAAATAGAGCCCCCCCCCCCTTTTTCTTAAAAA
>NW_021370001.1:0-241 GCF_001605985.2 Dendrobium catenatum
CCGCTTTGATCTATACATTACAGTAAATAAAATCTCTATCACTTTATTTTTTTTTTTCATTAAAACACTAATTGATCAAGCAATGTTGAATAATCTGAGAAAACTATTTTAGTAATTTTTATAATGACTTTACTTTTTTTGTTGCAGATTCCCAATGTTCTTGGCTTATTATTTTCCATAACTCAATTAGTATTACAAGCATTGTACTATAAGTCGACCAAGAGACAAATAGCTGAGAGGA
>NW_021370002.1:0-278 GCF_001605985.2 Dendrobium catenatum
GGTAAGGCACATTCCGTCTTTAATTTCTCAATTTTCAGAAACGTGAATTTTGACGACTTTTCTGTTCCTGATTTTGTTTCCGTTAGCGAATTTCTGGTATTATTTTCTTCTGACAAAGATTTTACCACGTAACTTTTGATATGTTTTTGAGATGATAATTATGCACGTTTTGAATATTTTATGGAAGATTTTTACCCGATATTTTGAATTCTGCGACGTTTCAATTAAATTGCAATCTATCTGGATGTCTGATATTATTACTTCAGTACAGTAAAAGT
>NW_021370003.1:0-365 GCF_001605985.2 Dendrobium catenatum
ATAGAGGGATAAAATCATGGGGTAAGGCTCTTACTCGTACTTTAATGGGTAAGGATGACCCCTGTTAACTACCTCTCTAGACTTTCTAGAGGAAATGGTCTGCTTGACCTTCTGTGTAATTAAATCCTAAATCTGCCAAGGTGATAATTACACTGACTGTCTATATACCGGGGTACTAAAAGTAACTACTATAGGTGCCATTAGAACTTCCCTATTGACCTTGTCCACTCCTATAGGGCCTGATACTATCATAGGTGGTACTACCGGCTCATCCTTGTAAATAGTAGGAGTACCTACGCCCATAACTTAGGGCATGATCCCCAATACAATCAACTGAGTGGTCATTGCCACCATAGCTCTAGCTA
>NW_021370004.1:0-516 GCF_001605985.2 Dendrobium catenatum
AGAAATCTTAAGGCTAGAAAGACCGTTGAGTCGGAAGACTTAGAGAGGGTTGATTTCGAGGCCGATCGAGAGTTCGTTGCTCCTTCTACATACCCTCTCCTTGCACAAAAGAGGGAGGTTGTAGATACGAGAGTGCGATCTTCAATACACCTACTTGATTACTACATAGAGAGACTCAAGAAAGCTAGAATTGAGCGATTACCAGTAATAGGTCATAGGCCCTCAACTGAAGGTTATGATCCGTCCACTCTACTAGAAGATGTTAAGGCGCGTTACTATACGTGTCCCACTACATCATCTGCAGAGGAGGAGTAGAAACCACTCGGGTGCCACTCTCTTAACAACTAGTCTAGTAGAAATTTGAGAGGGGAAATAATCTAAGATTGTGTCAGATAGTGAAACCGTTGAAATCTATCTTTCAACGGGGTCCTATCGCGATAAATCTTTTGATTACAATAATGTTGTTCTTTCTAGAGACATTGCAGACCCTATAACAGTCTCTCCCTTCAAAGAGAT
>NW_021370005.1:0-457 GCF_001605985.2 Dendrobium catenatum
TATATGTACAATATCCGTCCATGGGTAGATGCATAAATACTACAGTAAATGCAGTATCCTGTAGTCAATTTCAGTCCATGAAAGAAGATATTACCTACCTACATGCAGCAATAGCAGATGCATTGAAAAGATTAAATACCACAACAAAATGCATGAAGAATACGGCAAGTACAAGCTCCTACGACCCAAAGCAGGAGATTAGTTAATGCACTATGATCCACCTACAGAAATCAACAAATAGTGCACGACAGTCTACCTGTACAAAGTAGTAAACAACTGATCCAGAAGCTGGTATGCCACCGGATCTGCAATCTCTGTACAAGCAGACAGAAGACATCTACTAATATTTTAAAGTACCCCTATACGTGCACGAAAAATTGTATACACATAGGTACACTAAAAGGGGTAAAAATAATTATAAAACCCGCATGGGCCCCGACGAGCATGTTATTGGTAC
>NW_021370006.1:0-284 GCF_001605985.2 Dendrobium catenatum
TTAAAAAGGGAAAATAAAATAAGAAAAGTTTTAAATTAAATATTCTTGAATAATAAATCAAATTCAATTAAATTTTATTAAAAAACTAACTTAAATGAATTCAAATAATTATATTAATCTTCAATAAATAATTATAGAGAATGTAGTCTTTATATGTTTTCTTTATCCCTTTGGGGAAAACAAAGACATCTCATTTGAAATCCTATGACTTGTTGATTAATACGTTCGAATACATTTTTGCTGTTAATTAACATCGGTTTTAAAAACCTAAATCAAATAAATTA
>NW_021370007.1:0-386 GCF_001605985.2 Dendrobium catenatum
CAAGCTATCAATTTAAGAGAGATTCATATTCTCATTACATCCTAGAGCATTCTATCTTCTCCAATAGCTCTTGAGAAGATAATCGTTTTATATTAGATTAGTTTGATATGATCTGTCACCTTCTCCTAAAATTATAAAATGTTTATTATAATGACCCAAACTTTATACATATATATATATTTCTATGATGGCAATAATGCATCATGGAAATAGTTGCAAGCTACTCATCTAAAAATATTATTGAATAGTAAACAGAAGCAAACACTTACACTTTATTATTCAAAGCAGTCTTTGATTATGTAAACAATTCACTAAACTCAGAAAGAAAGGTTCGATCTTTCAAATCTCTTTAGCAGAATAACAAAATCTAACCTATCAAAGAAATT
>NW_021370008.1:0-282 GCF_001605985.2 Dendrobium catenatum
TAAGTTTTTAATCATCCAATTCACCCCCCTCTTGGCGCATCTAGTAATTTCAATTTGTATCAGAGCAATTTCATGCACAAATTAATTAATCGAACCGACTTCCACCTGCCCGAGGCTCGAAGGGCTGATGCATTGGTGGCCTTCATTCATCCCGATTCCTAGCTAGCATCTTAGGCCCCACTTGGCTACTTGAAGTAAATAACCATGATTTTAATTACATTAAAATTTTTTAAAATTATTATTGAAATAAATTTTATATTAAAATATCATAATATAATTTAC
>NW_021370009.1:0-203 GCF_001605985.2 Dendrobium catenatum
CAGTAACATAAACATGGAATATAGGAAATACAGGAAATACCTATGTAATGAGTATATGCTTATTGGTGAAACCGTGAAACAGCTCAAATACAGGAAATACTAGAAACACCAGAAATACCTCAGATTTTCTCATGTAATTGGTAGGACAATCTCCACCTATTCATCATCTTCTTCCTCCTACAATAGCAAAGATAATTGAATTT
>NW_021370010.1:0-202 GCF_001605985.2 Dendrobium catenatum
ATCCACATAAATTTATAAAAGCAAACTTTAACAATTCACTTTTTAATTTTGATCGTAACTCCTAATAGTTTCACATCAGGAAGTCGGAAAACAAAGCCACTTTTGACATGGCTAGTTTGAAGAAAATCTCATCGAACTAGGATGCTAAATAGTTTTCTAACAACGTTAGGTTCTCTCCTAGCTAAAACACTTGTCTTCATTT
>NW_021370011.1:0-503 GCF_001605985.2 Dendrobium catenatum
AATGAAAGGAAAAAAATCTCATGGGCAGATCTGGTCTTTAAAGCATCGGACCAGGAGAGAGATAATGGTTAAGAGCCTTTCGTGTTTTTGTGTTGTGTTTTGGTGTTTTTCTTTTTTATTTTTGTTTTTAAGTTTTGTTTATTCTTTGAATTGTTTTTTTTCGTGAAAGTTTTTCCCTGATCAACACACACATTCACTTTTCTAAAAATGAAAAATCTACTTCCTATTTTTTTCTTGAAATCTTTGGTAAGTTGTGCTTGACTTCTCTAAAACAGTCACAGGAAGAGAACTCATGATTTTGTTCCTCTTTCTCTCTTCTTAAAGAGGTTATTTTACTTTTGATTCAAAATCTTCATCATATTTTAAATTAGATTTTGAAACGATTTTTTTATCTCCCTATATTTTTTCTATCGCATAGGAATCTTTTGCAAGATTGTTGAATCCACCATAAAATTTTCTTAATCATGTTGTTCGTGTTGTCAATAATTTGAGTTTACTTTGGT
>NW_021370012.1:0-241 GCF_001605985.2 Dendrobium catenatum
TTATAACATTCAAATAAAATTTATTATTTAAAACTTAAAGCAAAAATTCAACCATCATCTGCAAACGTTTGTCAAGGATGATAAATTTCAAAATAACTTTAACTCATAAAGAGCAAAAATGTCTAATCGAATGTATCACTGCGATTCATTCTCAAATGATTTCTCGCCAGCGGGGACATGGCATGTGCCTTCTGACCGGGTGGTCTTGCTGCAAAATAGCACCACTATATTACGGTTACGA
>NW_021370013.1:0-1171 GCF_001605985.2 Dendrobium catenatum
TTAGATCGTCCTGGACGATGTGTATATCATCCTGGCCTATTTCCTAAAATAATGAATAACTAATTTGATAATGGCAGATGATTCATTCTGAATTGAGATTATCGTCCTGGCCGATACAAGTATCATCCAGGATGATTAATATATGATGGCTGCTTAATGAGGATGCCCTAATTAGGGTTTCTATTTTTGGACGGATCGTCCACGACGATATAAATATCTTCCTAGACGATGATACAAAAAATAGAAATCTTTATAAAACACTAGAAAATCTTCCAAGTTACAAATCATCAGGTGCCAAACCAAATACAGCAGACTCAATAAAGAAAAAAAGTGTACAAACTGACTCAGACCTAGTTTATCCAATCTTGAGCTGGTTCCAAATTGCAGTCTGATCGTATGGACCTGAAATGTCAGAACAAAAGGCAATCGTAGAGAAATAAGAATGTTTGCTATCATCAAAATCATAAACCATAGATCCGCAATAATCTCCCCCTTTTTGATGATGGAAAAAAATTTCAATTTAAATTTTCAAAAAAAAAAAAATACTCTTCCTAATCTCCCCCTGACTAGAATAACACTTTTAAAAAAATAAGGGAGATAAAAATATTTTTGTTGTTTTTAATTTTAACAGTACAAAAATCAATAATACATTCTCCCCCTTTGATATTATCAAAAAGAGAGGAGGAACAAACAAAAACCAAAACGAACAAAAGACAAAAATGTTCCCTGATCTAGAAGAAAAACAAATATTCTTAAAATGAGAAAGTTACATCTTGGTTTTGATCAAAAACTTAGTAGAATTGGATTGACAATGCATATCCCAGAAAAGGTTAGAAATTCAGAATTTGATAATCCAAACTCAAGTTGTTTAAAAAGGCTCAAAAACTTTTTAATTCAATATATAAATCATAAAATAAATTAGAGATAGAAACAATCATTTTTCAAAAACTCCTTCCATAAAATATATCTAATAGAAGACCAATACACGAAATGTTGAATCAAGAATCAAGATTTTCAAACTCAAGTATCAAAAGTATCAAGAATTTTCTTAAACTTTTAAGAAGTACAAGAATGGTAAGCATTAAACTTTATGTGCTCATTTTATGCCTCTTGACAATTGGTTGGTGCACTGCGTATCTTTTGATTTTTGATACACTTTTGTGTATATTTT
>NW_021370014.1:0-2642 GCF_001605985.2 Dendrobium catenatum
CACCACTGCCTATGTATTTTAAGTTGTAACATCATTTTTTATTGAGTATATTTATGTATTAGATGTATGTTGGCTTAGCGGCCGTGCACACACATATAAGAGGGATTAAAACTAAATATTTTAATTTTTTCTATAAATAATATTATACGATCAAGATTATATTGTACGAACTTTTCAAATATAAATTAATTAAACATATCTAATTAAAATTGAAGTATAACAAATTGAAATGCTGCCAAGAGTAGCAACGTTGCGAAAATGACATTCTTATAATAAAATGGAGCAGCCAGACGCATGAGCAGAGGAGCTCACGGGAGCATGCAAGGTCCAAGAAGTCATGCGGCAGGAAGATGCAGAGATGAGGTCATATGACATCAAAAGTTGCAAGCAAGAGATTGAAGGTAGTGGCTCTAAATTGTGATTAAAGATCTGATTTCATATTTTAAGGTGGAGCTTTGGATTCGGGTGGAGCTTCAGGGAGGCAAAGGGTTGGTCGTGTGATTGAGCAGTCGAGACAACAACAAGATCAAGAACCACAAGGCGGCAAGATGGTCTCAAATTTGGAATTGGACTGGTGGATCGTGGAAGTCGCAGGTAGGAGCGCGCACGAGTGTCCAGGACGATCAATTGGATTGTAACCAGTTTGGGTTCTTGTGACGAGTGGTTCTTTGTTTTTATAAAACTAAATAAGGTGGAGATTGTTATGTATTGATTTAGTTTTAGGATATGTTGTTCATGCATGCTACCACACCCTTGTACATCTCTATATAGAGAGGTCTTGTATGATGTATTGGTTGGAGAAAATTAATGAAGCTTTAGGTATTTTCCTCCTCAATTGCTGTCTATCTCTCTCCCTCCCTCTCCCTCTCTATCTCTTGCAAGAAAGATCTCTCAAGATCTTCCTTCTTGGTTTCAACAAAAAAAAAATGTTGATTATAATCCAAATCGATAGAGATGCAATGAGAAGAACTTACTAGAGGACTTTATTAAGTAAGTGTAATCTTGCGTGATGTAATGAGTACAAAACATGCGAGGGTGATTTAAGCATTATTCTCAAGCAACCATAAACTAACATTATTAAAAAAAAAATTGAGTTATTTTATTCAATTATAAATATACAATTTAAAGAGCTCAGTAATAAATTTGATGAGATAAATATTGAGTTGGTTATATGTGTGACATGTTTGAATTCAAGTAATTCATATTTAACATTTGACAAAAAAGATTGATAAGTATGAAAAAAATTATCCGTCATATTTTTCAGAAATAGATTTCATCATAGTCAACGTAAAACTTTTATCATTGATATGAAATCTTGTGATGCATTTAATAATTTAAGAGGCACCGGAGAACTTGCACAAAAAATGATGGAGAGTACTTAGAGAAATGATATTTATCTTTTGACATTCTTCCTTATAAAGTTTGATTTAATATTGTCAATTGCTACATCAACGATCGAATGAGTATTCTCTGGAATCTCTGCTATGAAGATTATAAAGAATCATTTACGCAATCATATGGGAGACTTTTGGATAAATAATTGCTTGATTACTTGAATAGGATTGATAATGAAGTAATTGTACAATGGTGTAATAAAATATAAAAACTTGAAGGGAGAATTTATATGTCATGTAAGAAGAATATGAAACGTTGTTGTTTAGTTTTTTTTTTTTTTTTAATGAATAGTATGTGACCTTTGTTTCGTCCTGGAGTATTCGCGGCGGTAGAGAAATATAAAATTTAACGTCTTAGTGTTATACAAAAAACCGGCACGTAAGCATATAAGAGAGAGGGGTGTAGCATTTATGAGACGCCGAGATTTTACACGCCAAGATTTTTACGTGCAAAACCCCTTAAAAGGGAAAAACCACGGGGCCTATCCCAGTTTGAATGAATCCACTATTATTTGCAGTTAATTACAAATGAGGCCCTTCCTTGGGGGAAGGCATTAGCTCTATGTACATCATATGCAATACATTATATGATGGGAATACAAAGAACTATTGTTGACGTGTTCATTTGGTCGGACGGACTGTAGTTGGTGGGCGACGTAAGTTAGAAGGACCGTAATCGACAGGAGACGGAGGTCGGAAGGACTGTAGTCAGTGGGCGACGCAAGTCAAAAGGACCGTAGTCGGTGGGCGACGGAGGTCAGAAGGACTGTAGTCGGTGGGCACTGTAGTCGGTGGGCGACGTAAGTCGGAAAGATCGTAGTCGGCGGACAACGGAGGTCGGAAGGACTGTAGTCGGTGGGCGACATAAGTTAGAAGGACCGTAGTCGGCGGGCAACAGAGGTTGGAAGGACTGTAGTCGGTGGGCGATGTAAGTCGGAAACATCGTTGTCTACTAACAAAGATCAGAATGACAGCGTCAGGTAGAAGTCCAGCTATGGATAGAAATCCCACATTAGATAGTTATCCGACGAAAATCCAACAACGGGAAAAAGTTCAATGTCATGTATAAATCTGGCGACGAATGGAGGTCTGTCGTTGGGTAGAAGTCCTAAGTCAGTTGGCGGACGGGGAGAACTCTGGTGTTAGATGGTATTCTGGCAAAACTCTGGCGTCACTTGGAGATCAGGCAGTTCCGACATCACTAGAAAGTCGGGCGGAATTTCGACGTTACTTGGAAGTCGGGCAGAA
>NW_021370015.1:0-745 GCF_001605985.2 Dendrobium catenatum
TCTTAGCCTTATCTCCAACCCATTTAGTTTCCTGAATACACAAAATATTTAACTTCCTGTGAATCATAATATATATTAATTCCATTAATTTTCCTGTAAGGGAACCTATATTTCAAGTTCCTATCATAATTTTAGTTTCATGGATTAGCTTATTTCACTACAGGAAAAATGCCTATTACTGGCGGTTCATGGACCGCCAGTTTTACCGGCGGCATAGCCGGCGGTATGACCGCCGGCTTTTAACGGCGGCCGAACCGATGATTTTGCTACGTTAAGCCGCCAATATTGGCGGCGGTTCCTAAACCGACGGTAAACCGCCGGACATCAATATGAACCTGCGGTTTACCGGCGGCTGAGACCGCCGTGGATAAGTGATTTTTTACCGGCGGTCCAGACAGCCGGAAAACCGCCGGTAGAAGCCCTAATACGACCAGACTCGCGCCTCACATTTCATTTTTACTCTTTCCTTCTCTCTCTTGGTCGCTCGCTCTGCCGTCGCATACGCTCGCCTCCGCTCGTCTAATCGCCGCCGACGAATCTACTCTGACCGCCGACGATTAAACTCCGACGTCTGACCACCGACCTAGTTCGACCCCAAACCGTTCGATTTCTATTTTAAGGTTATTTTTTATGGTTTTTCTTTGATTATTTGTTCTCACTACACATTTGTAAGTGTTAGAGATATTTTGAATGATTTAGGTAGTAAGTAAAGATGTAATGTTGTAATCATTTTGTTAGATCTAAT
>NW_021370016.1:0-297 GCF_001605985.2 Dendrobium catenatum
TGAAATAAAGGCTAAATGATAGACTTCTTTGTTTAGTCCACGCCTAGTCCTTGCACCCTCACTAGATTTACTTATAATCAATTCCTTTGGGTGGTTCTTAGAAAATCTCAAATCTTTAGGCAAAGGGTTTTCTATATCCAAATTTTCTTTCAATTTTTCTTCCAAATTAATTTTATCAATCTTTTGGGAGTTAATATCTATCTCATCTTCTACAATATTTAGCTCTTCCAAAATTCTAGATTCATTAAATACAACATGTATGGTCTCCTCAATTACCAAAGTTCTTTTATTGAATAT
>NW_021370017.1:0-858 GCF_001605985.2 Dendrobium catenatum
TGCTAATAAATTCCCAAGCAATTCTTGACCTTAGAGGACCAATCCAATCAACACTAGCATGAAAACCAAGGCCACCCAACTTCCTTGGTTTAGTAATCTTTTCCCAAGCAACATAATGAACACTCCTGTGTTTGGCGTCAAGATCCCATAAAAAACTTCTACATAACTTTTCCAAATCACAAAGAACCGATATTTGAACAGGAGAAAGAGTTACAAAATACACCAGCGAAGGAAGCAAAACCGCATTAATCAAAGTTATCCTCCCTACCAAGGAAAGGTGCCTAACACCCCATGATAAAGTTTTGGCCTGGCTTTGCTGTAGCAGAAAATCAAAATCCCTCTTTCTAAGTCTTCTCATGGCCAACTTCAATCCAAGATACTCCATCTCCTCCACTTTCCTGCACCCAGTCATCTTAGCAAGTCGAGACTTTGTAGAAGAAGAAGTCCTTTTGCTGAACAGAATAGCAGATTTATTGCTATTCACCCTCTGGTCAGTCCATGCAGAATAATCCTCCAATATAGATAAGATCTTCCTTACAATAGGGATAGAAGCACCTGCAAAAAATAAAACATCGTCAGCATAAAGCAGGTGGGAGACAGGAGATCCCCCCACACTGATTGGCACCCCAAGCTCCTTGAAGTTTTGATGAAAATGTGCCGACAGCAACTCAGAACAAAGAATGAATAGGTATGGAGAAAGTGGGCATCCTTGACGGAATCCACAGTCTGCAATAATCCCCTTTGAAAGCTGTCCATTCACAAGGTTAGAAAACCTTGGATTTTTCACACAATTGAGCACCCAAGTAATAAATCTGAGAGGGAATCCCATCTGGATAAGAACAAGCTCTAAAGTCTTCC
>NW_021370018.1:0-310 GCF_001605985.2 Dendrobium catenatum
AAATATCATCCTGTACGATGTGAGTAAAAATAAAAATTCTAAATCTCTCAAGTGTGTGTGTAGGGTTACTTTGCATCAACACTTCAAAGATTACAATTGACTCAAGAAAGGAAAAAAGGAAAAATTACAAACTGACTCAATCCTAATCTACCCAATCTTTAGTTGGCTCCGATTTCTGTCCAATCTTTGATTCCTGAAATGTAAGTAGTAAAAGGCAATCGAAGAGAAGCAAAATTGCCTTTCAATCATCAAAACATTAACTATGAAATCAAATTTTCAAAAAGTAGCAATGTAATACATGGAATTGAAA
>NW_021370019.1:0-283 GCF_001605985.2 Dendrobium catenatum
ATTAATCTTGTCACCCTTGCCCACTCTCCAACGAACAACCATTCTCAAACATTTACCACCATCCACCAGAATTTTCCAAGCCGTTGAAGTGATCTTCCTTTGGGCTCCATTCATCACATCATTTCCATATCTAGCTACCATTGCACGATGGAACAAAGCTTGTGGTTTCTGAATAAAATTCCAGGCTAACTTGGATCTAAGAGATCCAACTCTATCAAGTGGAGAATGCACACCCAATCCTCCAATACATCTTGGTTTACAAATATCACCCCAAGCCACATAA
>NW_021370020.1:0-411 GCF_001605985.2 Dendrobium catenatum
TATATGCTAGATTTAAATTGTATTAAAACTCTTAATGATTTTTGTTTAAAAATAATTTCTTGTGAATCATGGTGATGACGTAGGAGACTTTATCATGCTAGCATGAAAAACCTTAGAAAAATTACCCAAAAAAACTTGTTAGAGGTATACAAAAACTAGACTTTACTAAGGACCACCTTTGTGATGCATGTCAACTACGAAAATAGATGAAGTCCTCATTTCATTCCACTAAGGATCTTAGAACTAGCAAACTATTGGAGATTATTCATATGAATCTTTTTGGACCGGTTAGCACTATAAGTTTAAGAGGGAAGGTATATGGATTTGTAATTATTGATGACTTTCAAAATTCAAATGGGCTAAATTTTTATTTCATAAGAGTGAATCATTTGAGGAATTTAGAAACTTTTT
>NW_021370021.1:0-362 GCF_001605985.2 Dendrobium catenatum
ATATTAGTGTCTCATATAGCTATGTTTATTTCACATTAAAAAAATATTCATAAGGCCTCTAGACAAAAAATGTGATGCATTTGTCCATGTCCATAATATCAGCATCATTGATGCTTTAATCGTGAAATCTCAATTATCATTGTGTTTATCTTATATGGCATAGCCATGATGGCTCATGTTATATTGCCATCAAACCCATCATATTAGATATATAAAGAAGAAGGTATATGTTGCACTTCTATAAATTCATAGGGGGAATGAAACATACTTTTATTTTGATTTACTTGTGTTAATATCTTGGAATACTATGATTTAAAGACTACTCTCCACAAAATACATGATGAATCACCATAACAAAGTGA
>NW_021370022.1:0-263 GCF_001605985.2 Dendrobium catenatum
CACCGTCGAGAGGAGTCGCTGCCGTCCCGAGCAGGCGAGCTTCCAGCCGTCCCGAGCAGGTGAGCTTCTGGCCGTCCCGAGCAGAGGAGTCGAGCAGCCGATCGAGGCTCCAGCCCGCACCGTCTCCTCCAGCTTTAGGCTGTCCCGAGCAGGCGACCTTCTGACCGTCCCGAGCAGCCGATCCAGATTTCGGATCTAGATTTTTCTGCCATTCGTCATTCGTCAATTCTCTGTAAGTTTGACCTAGAATTTTTTTTGCCATT
>NW_021370023.1:0-382 GCF_001605985.2 Dendrobium catenatum
TTTAATTAAGGTTGGTTGATTACTGATTTTAAGGGTTTATTAGACATTTCTGGAGTTTTAGAGTGATTTTGAGTTTTTTAGGATTTTTATGAATATTTTAATCACTTAATTAAAGGGTCAAAAATTGACTTTTTTATTAATTTCAAGTTTTTGAATGTTTGTATTTTATTAAAATACTAGACCTTACTACGATCAGTTATAAGGTAAGTACGCTGAAATCGGATTTTTCTACATTTAGTTATGAAGGTTTGAAATTTTGAACTAGTTTTGGCCAAGATTTGATCGATTTGTTGACTTTTTGAAATTAATGATTTTCTGGAATTTAAATATTTTTAATAAATACTATACATTATTATGAATTGAATGCAATTGAGTTTGGTCA
>NW_021370024.1:0-258 GCF_001605985.2 Dendrobium catenatum
CCGGATATTAATAAAATATTATTTTAAATTAAGCGCATCGAAAGCGTAATAAAAAAGCGCAGTCAAAGCGCAGGTAAAGCGGAGTCAAAGCGCAGTCAAAAAGCACAGTCAAAGCACAGGTGACATGGCAAGTTTTAATTGAACGTCCGGACCTATTTTTAGGTCAGGTGACCAGACCTCAATTGCTACCCCAATAATTGTTTTCAAACTTCATACAAATTTAACTGCAACAAAACCAGCTAAATAACAAAAAAAAAA
>NW_021370025.1:0-214 GCF_001605985.2 Dendrobium catenatum
ATGATTACCGAAGTTAGGCATAGATATGTTTTCAAAAGTTTTCTAAATATTAATTTATAAATTCCACTCTTATACGACTTGAAAGTTTGTGAGGGTTCTTAAAATCTCCATGAACTAGCCTAATGCTAACCAAGAGGGGGGGGGGATGAATTTTTATTTTTAAAAATATATTAACAGAAAAAGGAATTCTTTTTGAAATATTTTTAAATATTTT
>NW_021370026.1:0-309 GCF_001605985.2 Dendrobium catenatum
ACTTAATTTATCATAATAATTAAGAATGGAATACAATATGACATATAAATAAGAGTAAATACTAAATTGATTATTGATATGACGAATGTGATTTTTTTATTACTTTAAGATTATAAAAGGTGTTATAGCATTGAGAGATACTTATTTCAAAATAAAACTCTTTGTCATGTTTGAATATTTCTTAAAATAATTCTTTCATTTTATTACTTAATAATATTCCTATTTAGGAAGAAGTGAAAACATGAAGCTCACTCAATAAAGGGTTGATTTGTCATCATTTTGACTATTTAGTAGACGACTTTTACTTGT
>NW_021370027.1:0-209 GCF_001605985.2 Dendrobium catenatum
GACCCCGAATACCCCAATGATGGCCGTGTTGAATGCAAATCTCAACCGGAGGGGTTCCCCAAATATTTTCAAATATCTTTCAAAAGTCCACACAAAATCCAAAGCTCCACCAAATATCCAAATATCCACAAATTCCAAAATCCCAAAAATATTTAAAATTGAAATAAATCCATCAACGCGCTTAAAGCAAAATCCATCCGCCTTCCGCA
>NW_021370028.1:0-381 GCF_001605985.2 Dendrobium catenatum
CCACCCTTCCATTTTGGCATTGGCAGATTTGTGGAGAGTATTAAATTGAATAAAATGTTTAATTCTTATCTACTAATAATTATTGCCTAATAATCTATGCTAGTTCTAAATCATCGTTATCCCATTCCACTTAACTGGCATGTGGAGGGAAAAATAGGAAATAAAAGGAGGAGAGCTCTTGGTACATGTAACAATGAAGCAAAAAAAAGGATGAAGAATGGAAGAAAGGAAAGAAAGAAAGAATAGAAGAGGAGAAAGGAAAGAAAGGAAGAAGAGAAGAGGAGATGAAGAAGAGATGAAGAGAAGAAGAAAAGGAGGAGAAGGAAAAAAAAGTAAAAGAAGGGAGAATGGAGTTTGGTACAAAAAACAAAGAAGGAAAAA
>NW_021370029.1:0-347 GCF_001605985.2 Dendrobium catenatum
GACAATTGGTGACTTTCCTGCATATGGTATGCTCTCGGGTTTGAACACTTCACGCAAGTTAGCTTATCCATATTATTTGGTAAATACAAAATCATTCACTTTAAAGTATGGTAGGAAGAACTGTTGGTTCGATTGTCATCGAATGTTTTTGCCTCAAAGTCATCCTTTCAGGCGAAATAAAGAAACTTTTACTAAAAATAAAATGGTGATGATTCCTCCTCCACCAAGATTCAGTAGTGAAGAAAATTTTGAAAGAGTAGAGTTCTTGCCCATCATAATGGAATCTCCAAGATTAGCTGAGTTCAGATTTCCGGAATATGGTGTCTACCATAATTGGACCAAGAAAA
>NW_021370030.1:0-330 GCF_001605985.2 Dendrobium catenatum
AGGCTTTACATAAGATAACTAGAGTTAACTTGGGGAGGAAGATACAACTCAATTTGAGAAAGAAGATAAGGTGCAACTTGAAAAAGGATGAGAATTCGTTTGGGATGGCTTTCTTACTGCTTTTTAAAATAACTTTTTAATAAAAAATTAAAATTTTTGTACTAAAAATTGCTTCAAGAAGCAGTAAGAAAGCCGTCACAAACGAATCTATTACTTAACACATTGGCTAATGGACTTATTTTTTGAACTGTCCTTTTTTAATTGTTATTATGGAGATATTTAGGGCTGCAAGCGAACCAAACGTTCGACGAGCTACTCGTTGTTCGGTTC
>NW_021370031.1:0-258 GCF_001605985.2 Dendrobium catenatum
ATTAAACAATTTAAAAAAATCCATTAAGTAGTCAAAATTTTGAAAATCTATAACTAATTGAAGAAAAATCCAAATCAGTCAAACTCACTTGCATTCAACTCATAATAATGTCTAATATTTATTAAAAATGTTAAAGTTCCATAAAATCATTAAATTCAAAAGTCAACTTTTTGGTCAACCATAGGTCAAAACTAGTTCAAAACTTCAAACCTTTATAATAAAATGTAGAAAAATCCGATTTCAATGCACTTACCTTCT
>NW_021370032.1:0-362 GCF_001605985.2 Dendrobium catenatum
CTCTCTCCTATGCTTGCCTCTAGCCCTATAACACCTCACTCCTCTCTCTATTTCCATTAACCCTATTTGAATTTTAAATTCAAATTTTCAAAATTCAAAACCCTTTCCTATTTCCATCGAATCTGAAATTAATTTCAGATTATTAGTTGCCCCTCCATATCCCAAGCCTTAACCCTAACTTCACAAAACAACCCCTTCCCACCCTTGGCTGACCCTATCCCCTCTTTCCCCTTCTTGGATTTTTTTCATTCATGAGTTATACCCAAACGAAAGAGAAGACAATCATTCCTTCCCAACTTTCTTGGCCGATCCCGAGCGTGACCACGAATTCGTCTACGACAACCAAGGTTTGGTGGATATTC
>NW_021370033.1:0-852 GCF_001605985.2 Dendrobium catenatum
AATCATACTATTGCGGAAGGTTATTCAATCACCAGACTTCTTTTATTTGAAAATATGTCAGTTGATTTTTGGAAAACATGCATGTCTATTTTCTTGCAATCGATTGATTTTCGCATGTGGCATATGATTTTAACTGGTTATTCATTACCATCACGAATTGTTAATAGAGTTAAAATTGATATTCCTTTTAGTCAATGGCACAGAGAAGAACAACTCAATGCTCAATTGAATGCAAAGTCTTTAAATTGCTTTTTCAATGCTTTAAATTATGATGATTTTATGTTAGTATCCACGTGCACTATCGGTAAGAAAGTTTGGGATAAATTGCACACCATATACAAAGGCACTAGTGATATCAAGCAATCCAAGTTGAATTTGTTAATGCATGATTTTGAATTATTTTCCATGAAACCTTTTGAAACGATCTTAGACATGTATACCAGATTCATTCAAATTATAAACTCATTACATGCTTTAGGAAAATATTTTTCAAATTTTAAAAAAGTTACAAAATTCTTCGATGTCTACTGGATAAATTTGATCCTAAAGTTGTTACTATTTATAAATCTAAAGATTTGAATGTATATTCTATTGATAATTTGATTGGCTCACTCATTATTTACGAGCAAGGTTTGGGTCAAAGACTTTTAGATGCAGGTGAAATAATCGTTCTAAAGCTGAAGATACGGAAAGAAGAAGCTTAGTTGGTGACGATAGCAATGACTTATCAAACAAATCACAAAGCTAACCAAAGCATAAGCAAAAGTGGAAAAAAAAATAAAAATGGTAAGGATGTTAATATTTCCTCTGACGTAATTTGTTTTCGATGCAGGAAACCTGGACATATGAAAA
>NW_021370034.1:0-482 GCF_001605985.2 Dendrobium catenatum
CCATTTTTTATGCATAAGGTCTCCATTTGTGATGATGTTGAATATTATGTACCTCGGAAGACTCATATACCTCCTCTTCCCAAGTCATCAGTAATGCCCACTAGTGTTGTACAGGGTCCTGCACAGTCACTTGCACAGGGTCCTACACAATCGTTAGTACATGATCCATCACTGGTTAGTATTGAGGTAGGTGTTTTTAATTCATACTCTAATAATTTTTTCTCCATGTTTGTAGTTAGGCACGATGTTTCCCCTATTAGAGATAGGGGAGGATGAGGTAGAGGTAGGGGTAGAGAGTCGACCCGTGGACTATGGAACTATGACACTCTAACTCCTCTTCCCTCGCACCTTTACACTTCTTCTTTGACTATCAAGTTTGACTCTTCAGATGATGAGATAATCGATGTCCTTCATCATTGAATCCATTCATCACCTACAGATTCTTCTAGTTATAAATCACTTCCTACCTTTCATAGGTACAT
>NW_021370035.1:0-280 GCF_001605985.2 Dendrobium catenatum
CTCTCTTCCACCAATCCCCGGTGCTATAGAGAATCATTATCCTTTCACATCTTCCAATGTCGGCAGTGAACTGTTGTCCTTTCAAAAACTCTAAGTGTCGGCAGAGAACCAGCATCCTTTTATACCCTCCAAGTATCGGCAGAGAATCGATGCCCATTTTCACCCTCCTAGTGAAGGCAGAGAACTCACGAACGATATTGATGAACTTAACTTATGAGATTCCAGAGGAGATGGGCAGAAACATGTAGGAGTCAAAGAGATCCTCTCTTTGGAAAACCTT
>NW_021370036.1:0-373 GCF_001605985.2 Dendrobium catenatum
AATATTTATCAAAAATATAAAACTTTAAAATTAATTATAAATAAAAAAATTAAATAATTTGGTCAAACTTAGTTCATAAAATGCACAAAACTTGTAAAAATTATTACTAATTTTAGAAATACCCAAGTTGAGTAAAAGCAAAGGCAATGGACTCAATTCTAGGTCTAATATTTATAAAAATATTAAAATTTCATAAACCAATGTAAATTAAAAAGTTAAAAAAATGGACCATGCATTTAATGCATTAAAATATGTAAAATTAATAAATTATTAAAATTTTAGTAAATCATCAATTCAATGAAATTTAATTAGTAAATAAAATTAAATTAAATACCAATATTCTTATCAATGAAGTTTTTAGGCTGGACTACCT
>NW_021370037.1:0-281 GCF_001605985.2 Dendrobium catenatum
GGTAGACTCGAATTGACCTGGAAGTCACGCTCAGGGTCGAGTCATCCTTTAATCGATCATTCGATTGCCGATCGTGTCGCAGTTGTGTCTCGTCACTCGGGGTTGAGTCACGCTCATCGCAGTCGACTGCTGTTGCCATCCTGACGTCCCGACGTCCCGCTCGAGCTGTCGCTGCTACTGCTTCCGGCCTGGCGCCATCTCGCGCTCGAGCGTCTGAACTACCAAAGAGTCTTCTGGACGCCCGCGAGTTGTCGGACCGAAGACCACCGCTAGACGACCAC
>NW_021370038.1:0-283 GCF_001605985.2 Dendrobium catenatum
CTTGTCCCCTTAAATATAAAAAATTAGGTCAAAATTGAGATCTTTTTGCTCTTGCTCGACTTAGAGACCTCCCTAGGCTCTGAGATTTTGGGAGAGCAATCTAACATCTTTCCCTCACCTTCTCCAACCAAATCCCGACCTCCTCGAGTCGCCGGCGGCGAAATCCAGGCGAGACCAAGACCCCACGTCCCTTCCAGGCTGATTTCCGTTCGATCTAGGGAGAATCGGAGCTCTACGTTAACTGAATAAATATTCCTGACGTTTCAACGAATCCAACGAGCCC
>NW_021370039.1:0-230 GCF_001605985.2 Dendrobium catenatum
CAACTGAGGTAAGTCGGTTCTGTTCGTCCTGGGATGAACAGGTTTCGTCCTGGGACGATTTTATAATAAGAGTTTTGTCCAGGGACGAAAATTTATTTCGTCCTTTACGATCTCATACAGAGAGTTTCGTCCTGGTACGAACCATATTTTTCGTCTGGACAAACAGTGTAAGGTGAGAATCCAGAGACATTCGTCCCGGGACGAATATTAAATTCGTCCTCGACGATTAG
>NW_021370040.1:0-205 GCF_001605985.2 Dendrobium catenatum
ATTTCAAGAGAAGCTTTAGACTTTCATGCTTATTTTACAAAGGCCACTAGTATCCTCTAACATTGACAAATTCATAAAGGGATTGAACAATGAATTGCCTTAGTGTTAACCTTCGCACTCTCTGATTCTTGATATCAAAAAGAAGTTTGGAATTATTGAGCATTATTGTTTTGGCTTGCCCAAAGTTGCCTCCTTATCCAAATTA
>NW_021370041.1:0-1262 GCF_001605985.2 Dendrobium catenatum
TTGCATGAAGTTCAATTTTGGAGTTTTGCTCATCACACATGATATTCAGCATTTTATTGATGTTACTTAAAAAAAAAAAACATCTACTTGCACTTTGACATTCATCTGCCCAATGTCAATTTCTTAATTATTTGATCTTTGTTCATTTCAAATTTCATGTCATTATCAGTTCAGTTCAGTTTGAGTCCAACTCAAGGATTTTCCCCAACCTCGCCAAGAGTTTGCATGTGTGAGATTTGGAACATTGTTCTCCACCAATCATTGTAGTTCATTAGGTTAGAGTATTTCATGGATCATTTTGGAGAAATAAAAGTTCGAGTTTTTGTAGACTCCGGTCCACATTCAAGTTCACCTCCCTTTTTTTTGTTTTGAGATTATTATCCAAGCTCATATATTTTATTAGACTTGAGTTCAAAATATATCTCATGAGGTCCAAAAATTGATTCAAGTTTTATAGCCTTGTTGAGTTCAAATGAGAGTTCAAATGGCAAGTTGAAGTTTTATGTCCCCTGCTGTCTTGTAGAGTTCAAGAGCGAATGCACAAGTTCAAGTTCAATCTCATTTGCACATTTTGGGCCGGGCGGTCTTACCTATGCACGCCTTATTGAGCGTCGTAAGGGGCGACCGGCACGCACACCTTGTTGAGCGTAAGGCGATGCGACCGCACGGCCATCCGTGTCTTTTCGACATGCGTGCCGACCGACACCACCTAGCACGGCCTTTAGTGGCCGGGTAGGAGGGAACCCGGTGCGAACCCTGACGGACAAGGTAGGCGAGCTACCCCTCATCGCACGGTTGTCAACCACTACAACCCCGCGGAGTATGAACTTTTCTAAACTCAAAACCCACTTCAATATTTTCGTGGGCAAACTGGAGAACTGTCCTAAGCACGCCTTTACTTGCCGTGGTAGGATGGAACCCCGGTGCGGCACGTACGCGAAGCGGGGTTATTTATAAGTACCCCATTGGCGGGGGAAATAAAATTGTTTTTTTTTTTTTAAACCTCATGCACGCCTTGTATTGCACGTAGTGGGAGAACAACAAAATTAGCAACGCCGCGGTGTCTCACCAAGCCCAACGTGCACGTCTTTATGACGTGGCGGGTAGGAGGCCTCTTGGTTTTTTCCCCTATAACGAGGGAGACGTCGGGAGGCTGCCAAATTTTGTCTGAAATACAGACAAGCACTTGGAACATTAGATTTCGCTGAACTTTGGACTTAATCTAGCTTAAAATGAACTTGAATCCAAATAAAAAAATGTGC
>NW_021370042.1:0-353 GCF_001605985.2 Dendrobium catenatum
ATTGATTAATCTTTCTTATTCTCAATGTCTTCTTTTTTTCTAGTTGATTCTAATTCATGGGTAATGGTTTTGAGGTGAAGCTTTAGCTCAAGCTAATCTACAATTGTTGTTGAAGGTTCTTAATATTATATATTTCGTAAAATTTACATCTGTAGTGATGTTATATGGTAGTTCTGTGTGGAATACGATTGTGTCGATCAATCGAATTATACAGTTGACTTCAACCTCAATTCCATTAGTCGAGCTTGCCGGAATTTTTTTTGCTTGATAAGCTTGGGCTGCATGGCCCTTATTTTGCTCGTTAGATGACTTCCACCTACACAACTCTCCTTGGCCTATTGGTTGAGAGCTTA
>NW_021370043.1:0-1184 GCF_001605985.2 Dendrobium catenatum
GCTTTTTTTGTTAGTGATTTATTAACATCATTCTATTAAGAAAAAGTTAATAAATCTACTTACAAATTTAATTTAATTCTCTTTAGACTAGGCATAAAATATATCACTTTTAGTCAAACAAATGGTTCCTTTATCATTCAACAATGTAAAGATTGTTATGGTGGCCATATTTTAATGTAGTATATTCTTTTGTCGGTTGTGATGATAAAAATTAACTAGAAGTAGTTTTATTTGTGATAATAAAAAAATATCCTTTGTAGATTTATAATATCCTTGTGTAGTAACACAATTGTTTATGATTTTCATTAATCTATTTTATTCAATTTTTACGTGAAATGGATTGACCTAGAGTGGGAATGTATTGATTTTTTGACTTTATTTGATGTGATATTTTACTCTGCTATAATGTATTCCCTACCATAATTTTGAATTATTCATCATTATTAGTAGCTTTTTTTTAATTATTTTGACCAACTTTATAAATCATCTTCCCTTTATTCTATTCGTATGCAACATTAAGTGTCAAGTCTATTTTGTGTATTTTTCCATCATTTTTCTTTTTATTTTTTACTATATGTTGTTATATTTCATTCATAATCCTTCCATAAAGATTTTATCTTCTTGCATAGTGGTATATTTTAAGACAAACTTTCTTGCCCAATATATAAAATCATTTGTTATTATATTTTTTATTAATGTATCCTATAAGTACTTTTAACCTTGTTATTTCTTCACAATCAACTTTGTCTATTGGTAACACTTTATTGCCTAATATTCAAATCTATATGACATAGTTGGGCTTGTTGTAGTTTTATTGCAATTGATTTATATTTTTTATGAGAAATTACTATAGCACAATACAAATAAGATTGTATTTTAATAAGCTAATTGGTTTTTACTCTAGAAGTTATTTTCCATTTCATATTTTCATTATTTAATGTAATAGATTTCCAATTCTTGAATAAGGGATATTGATCATCAAGCAACTTTTATTAAGCCTCCTCTACAATAGAGCATGAACGCATATGATTGTTTTTCCCTACTCCTCTTCTTATTGCCAATTAGTTATGTTTAGAGCATCAACTAGGGATCAAAATCTACCAAGTAACTTGATGGGAGTTGAGATAGTTGTTGACATTGATTGATGTGATATGTATAGTTTACTCTTTAGAGGTAGATCTTTG
>NW_021370044.1:0-1653 GCF_001605985.2 Dendrobium catenatum
TTTAATAAAAATTCAAAAAATCCAAAAATGTGGAAATTGTTCGGGACAAAATTTTTCGTACGGGACGATGTGTGTAAAATTCAGTTTGCATCATTTGAAACATCTTGAGAGCAGTTTTAATATAGTTCGTCTATACGATCTGTATGATCGTCCAGGATAAATTTTTTTTCTCTCAAACGTCGGGACGATTGAATGCAGCAGTTGAATGGATAAGGCTGTTTTAAACTTTTGATCGTCTGTACGAAAATATTTTCATCCGTACAATCGGTCAAGTCAAAAAGTCTGTACGAAAGGACGTATCGCAAATTGTGTTGATTACGAACGATAATTTTTGTCCAGGATGAACTATTTTCGTCCAAGACGAACGTATCATTTTCTTTAAATATGAAGGCTTTCTTACTCAGCAATCACATCTCCAAACATCTCTTTCAATCCCTTTCGACTTCCAAATCAACAATGGCGTCCTCTAGCAAGCGACAAAAGGTGTTAGCCAAGAAACCTCATAGGAATGCTTCTGAAAACCTCCTTTCAAAAGCAAATGAGGAATCCTTTCCTCATTTTGCCTCTGCTAAAATCAAACCTTCTCGCATTCTAATTCAATGCGAGTTAAACTTCAAGGTAATGCACCTTTTTGCTTCCACTCAGTTTGGAATCATTCTTTCTCTCATCCACCTCTACAACAAACAAACTTTTCTCTATTTCCTAGCCAATATGGGTTTTAATTCCGACCACTCCTCTATAAGCTCTTTTGTTTTCAAATAAAAAGTTGAAATCACTAAGCACGACTTAGGTGCCTTTCTAAACTTAAGAACTGAAGGATTTAGAGCCCACACCCATATGAATGAGAACACCTTCAAATGGTTTGAAATCAATAGGGTGATTAGAGAAAATGGCCAAACATTTCATATTGCTAGAGTTTGAGGAATGACCAAAAATGCTCGAATCATCCAGCACATTCTTTGATCTTCAATTTTTCCTAAAGCTAGTGATAGGATCAACATTACCCCACTCCTTTCTGTTGTGACTTTTTTTATTATGAATGGTAAGCCTATTGATGACGCACAACTTATCTTAGACCATCTTTATGGGCTTTCTGAAATTGGACATGCTGATCAGAAAAGAAAAAGGAATATTTCATTGGGTCACTTGATTACATTTATTTTGAAAAAGAAATACAATTTAGTGCATTCTGATGAAGAATATGAGGAGCCAGTCTACTACAATGATGCTTCTTTTAGAGCAATCTTCAAGGAGCAAAAAGAGAAAGCACCTGCCAGTGTTTCTGAAGAAGAAGAAGGAGGAGAGCAAACATCTGCACCTCAATCAAATTATCAGAATTTGATTGAGAAATTTGATAGTTTTGAGACTCATTTTGATCAAAGATTTGATCAAATTGATGCTCAACTTCAGCAGCAGCAACAGGACATTGGTAGTATAAGAAATGAAGTTCATGAAATCAATACCAATGTTATATTAATGACTTCCTACTTCAACTTATTTGGTGGAATTCCTCCTCCTCCTCCTCCAGAAGAATAGAGATTTGAGTGATGATCTTCTAGGTGTTTGTTTTAGTTTGTTTTAGTTGTGTTGGTTTGTGTTTGTTTTAAACTTCAGTATACTTTCTTTAGTATTGATGTTATGAAATGATTTTGT
>NW_021370045.1:0-446 GCF_001605985.2 Dendrobium catenatum
TTGATGATTCTAAATATTATTGTTCAAATGTGTAGTTTTCTCCTAACAATTTTAGAAGATTTGTATTTGCTCTGGTGTGTAATAACATTCAGGAAAATCAAACTCCAGACTACGAAGACTTCAAATCAAATTCAACATGAGATACTTTGTGAATTTGAAGCTTCTACTTTTCTTTGAAATAAAATTAAAAAGGAGTTATTGTAATTTGAGTGAATAAAAACATACACACACACATAAGGAGACCATATAAAATTTATACTGATCGTACGGGACGATATCCATTCGTACGGGACGATCAGACAGTTAGCTCCTATTGAGCACATGGAACGAATAGGAACTGGCTTGAAAAATTTTTCTAAGTCCTATTCGTCAAGGATGAAATTAATAATCGTCCGGGATGATTTGTCCTCTGTAAGATTTTCGTCCAGACGAAATTAAATTATCGT
>NW_021370046.1:0-244 GCF_001605985.2 Dendrobium catenatum
TAATCACCCGGCGCATATGCCTGTAATGATATGAGGTCAAAAAAGTATTGAAGAAAGCCTCCAAGGGACTCTGTCGGGCTTTCTCAACTAGAAAAACCTAATATCCACCAGGTGCATATGCCTGCACTAGGATAAAAGGAAAAGAAAGGTCACATCCGCCCGGTGTATGTGCCTGTGGCAGAGTCTCTACTTGGCGCATATGCCTACAGTAGAATAAAGATAAAACACTCGACACAATCATCTG
>NW_021370047.1:0-332 GCF_001605985.2 Dendrobium catenatum
TCTCTCTCTCCCACTGGAATACTTCAAGGGAATTAAAGCCTCAAGACTTCTCCCTCCAATTCCCCTTGTTACTTTAAAAATCTGAGATTCTTCTCAGGTTTTGGGCAAAGAAATCAGAATTTCCTTCAGATTTTGGAGGAGAGATCCTCTTCAATAGCAAGGCCGTTTCCCGTTCTACATCACATGTCAATCCGTTTGTCTCAACACATATTTTATATTTATGAAACATATTATATTAAGCATAGAAATTTGTATCAGTATTAGAGGACAACTTTTAGGAAGTTTTATGCAAGTTTCCATGAAATTTTTTATTGCAAAACAATTGCATTATC
>NW_021370048.1:0-352 GCF_001605985.2 Dendrobium catenatum
AAAATATTTTATGCGAAGAGGAACTAGAGGTTGTCTCAAAGAATCTATAAGGCTCTTAAAAAATCTATAACATTTTTTAGTAAGAGTACTAATAAGTTGTGCAACATTCCTTGATAAAGATGTAAACTCATATTCATTTTGAATAATAATCTTGGCTCCTTTCTTTAAATTGATGAAACTCTCTTACATTGCCTGCCTTATTGAAGGAGGAACATACCACTCCCTAAAGAATTTTCAAATTCTTCTAAAGTAATTAGTACCTCAATTTTACCTTCAAATTCTTTCAAATGTTGTCCCATCCGCCATCACATTGCCTTACCTTCCAACATAAAAATAGTAAGAAATATATATC
>NW_021370049.1:0-264 GCF_001605985.2 Dendrobium catenatum
AATTATTTAAAAACTAAATCATAATTTTGAAATTAAAATTAAAACTATTAATAAATTAATAAATGAACATTAATTTTAACTTTATGTTGACTCGCTCCTCAAATTTTTTTCGCTCGAGCATGTCAAATTTTTTCCTGTTTCATATGAGGTGAATTTTTCATTATTTTTCTCATGTGAGTATCTATTAGTGTCCTTTCCTAATAATTTCAACATTCTAGATGCAATGGCGTGGTTCATTTTATGAATGAAAGTCATTCGGGTAAT
>NW_021370050.1:0-242 GCF_001605985.2 Dendrobium catenatum
ACTTTGAGAGATTGTTAAGGGACATTTTGTCATTAAGTTTGTGTGCATCAATAGCATAGTAGTCTTATTTTCAGCTCCTGTTGTAATATATATATATATATGCTAAATTAATTTAATATTAGTTATCTTGTAATAGTAATATATTCCTTATTAGAAGGCTTGATGAGGGATAGCTTTTTTTACTATTTTTAAAGTAGTTTTTGGTTCCTCTAGGTGCAAAATCCTATATAATGCTAGTGGGT
>NW_021370051.1:0-223 GCF_001605985.2 Dendrobium catenatum
AGGGTGTCGTGTCTTGGTTGATTTGGAAGCATTTGTTAGAGAAATTGGACAATCTTGCAGTGGTGGACCATCGGTTTGCTAGTCTTATGTACTTATCTTATTTACCCTACAATTCGATGCATGTGAGGAACCCGCTCTGATGGTTGTCTGAGGATAGCGTCTTTTTTTTTTTATTTCCTTAAAATATCTTAGTGTTTTCTTGTTGGATTTTGAAGTTTTAGTT
>NW_021370052.1:0-349 GCF_001605985.2 Dendrobium catenatum
CTTCCTCCCTCTCCTTCTACTCTCACTCTTTTTTTTTCCTTTCCCCATCTATCTTAATTCCTCTCTCTCTCTCTATCTCTCTCTCTCTCTCCCTATCTCTATCTCTCTCTCTCTCTAACTCTCTCTCTGTCTGTGTCTCTCTCATATACACACACACACATTTTCTTCCTCCCTCTCAATCCACTCTCACTCAATCTTTCACTCTTTCTTCTTAGGTCCATCTATCTTATTCCCCCTCTCTCTCTCTCCCTCTCTCTCTCTCTACTCGCTTTCCCTCTCTCTCTCTCTTATATTCTATTCCTCCCTCCCTTTCTACACACTCACTCTCTTACTCTCTCTCCCCCCCCCC
>NW_021370053.1:0-360 GCF_001605985.2 Dendrobium catenatum
TAGAGTATGTGGTTTTGTCTTTGTTTTCTATGTTTTGTATGTTTTGTTTGATTTTCTTCAATAAAAATTTAAAAATCCAAAAATTTGTGGAAATCATCCTGGACAAAATTTTTCGTACTGGACGATGTGTGTAAAATTCAGTTTGCGAGAATTTTAACTGTTTTGAGAGCAGTTTTTAATTAGTTCGTTTGTATGATCTGATGATCGTCCAGGATGAAATTTTTTTTTTCTCTGAAACGTTGAGATGATTGAATGCAGCGGTTGAATGGATAAGACAATTATAATTGTGAAGTTCGTCCGTACGAACTTTTTATTCGTCCAGGCGAACAGACGTCGTTTCATTGTAGGGGACGATTTTCA
>NW_021370054.1:0-264 GCF_001605985.2 Dendrobium catenatum
TTTAATATAAACATACCAGCAATACGAGCATTATGAATCAATATGAGAATGTGATTGTGTAATAGTTGAATGTTATTACTGTTTTAATACTATGATAATAGTATATGCGAAGACAAGTAAATGCTAGTTATTTATTGATGTTGGTCAGAGATTCAATAACATGTATATGATGGTAGGCTGACAAGCTTTCTTTTAAATATTATAATTTGGTGTTATTATCTATTGATTCATGTGATTGAGAGTTATAATGAGTTATTATTGTGC
>NW_021370055.1:0-360 GCF_001605985.2 Dendrobium catenatum
CTTCTTCTTGATCGTCCGATCTTCGATTCCCTGAAAAGTTAGAAGCAACAAGTAGTCCAAGAGAAATAGTGTTTGTCAATCATCAAAAAATAAGTCATGAAAAAATAGATTTGCAACAAAAGAAGCTACCATAAGTTCAAGGCGTGCAATATTACCCCCTCTCAAATACTAAATTAAGTTGCCTTAAACTTTGAGGTGATGAGTTTATTTGTATATACTACTCTTCAATTACTACTCTTCAATTCCTACTCACCTTGGAATTCCATTATAATTCAGAGCAACTCTTTAAATTTCTAGCAAATCTAACTATGAATGTAGAAAACTTGACCCTCACTTCCTTTATATGCTATCAAAAGATAG
>NW_021370056.1:0-221 GCF_001605985.2 Dendrobium catenatum
AGCTCTTATAGATTTTAAAGGCTTTTTTATAAATGAACAAATTTGAATATTAATTTACTTGTTTATTTATTTTCGTGAACATATTTGTTTGTTGTTTAATGAATAATTTGTGAAGAACTTAATAGAATGTTTAGTTAATGATGTCTCAATTATTTATTTGATTACTTATTTTATATTATTGCATTAGTTTTTTTAAATATTTTATGCATTTTAAAAATTAT
>NW_021370057.1:0-4391 GCF_001605985.2 Dendrobium catenatum
GAATAGAAAGCTTAAGAAAATGTATGCTTTCCAAGTTAAAGAAGAAGAAATAGCTTAAAAATTACCAAATGATTTCTGTGAAGATGAGATATTGTGAATTAAAATATTAGAATGGAAAGTAAATCCTTTAGTTGAAAATCATTACTTTTTATAAATTAAAAAAGAAAATATTACTTAATGAAAAAACTAAGTTATCACTCATATTCACATAGTCATGCATCTAGTCTAAAGAATAACATTCATTTGATAATATAACACATTAAGATTAGATCTATATTTAGCAGACACAAATGATAATGGTGCAAACTTAATTGTAATAAAAGAGGTCTCATGTATCCTTCCTATATTCCATGCATGAGAGCTTAAAAAAATTTCCAAAATCCCATCTTATTTGAAAAAGGTACCTCAAAATTTAGAAAATATAAATAACAACAAACAAATAAACACAACCTTATTTCAATGCGATGTTTTTTCTTTTGGAAGTGCGACCCAAAAAATATCCTTGGTTTCAAAAAAGTTTAACCCTTCAACCTAGAGATATTCCTTTACAAACAAAATTATGTTAAGAATCGGTAGACCTTAGAAACAAGATAGTAGCATTGTCAAAAAAAAAAGGGGGGAGGGGGGAAACATTTAATATGGGAATAGGTGACAAATTCAAAATCTTCGACAGTTGATTTAGGATATTAGTATGGCGATAATTACTAAGGGAAAAATGTTTGAATTTGGTTATTAGCTTATAAGATAAAGTATTTATGTTGATGTATTGGTAACATATTTTATTTTCAATTAGTCAAATTATGTAATAAATGCTTTCTATAGATATCTCATGCATTGTTTTTTGTTGTTAGAGATTTAAGAAAAGTATGGCATGTATAGGACATTTTGTATAAAAATTGTACATCTTGATTTGATTATTTAAAAAGTTCATGCAATGTATGAAAAGATTTAAGCTTGATTTATTTTAAAAGCACTCAGATGATGAATATGCATAAATGCAGATATTCACATAAACAAGCATACCTTAAATAAAATTGAACAAAACTGATTAAGTAAAGGTTTTGGACTAATATAAATTTATCCATGGCTTAAACATTCTAAAAACAATCATCTTAAAACAAATAAAAAATATGTTTTCTATCATTTTATACCATTATAAACTTTTTGAACCAATATGGATTTATTTTGGAACTATAGCGTATGCCCAGACCTAAGAGGTAAGTTACTAATAGATTTGGTAATTGGTAAATGATTTCAAGACCGGGTTATGTTATTAACATTAAAAAATGATTCTTTCTAAATCTTTAGAAGATTTGATCCAATAGTTTAAAAAAAATTGCCAATTAATTTAGAGGTGCCACCTAATAGGTAACGGCCTAAATCTTTGGCGCAATTCAACCCCAAACGCTCATTGCCTAAGAAATTTTGCTTCCTTCAAATTTAGAATTCCATGTGATTCTTACGCGATATTTAGTTTATCCAAGGTCCGACTTAATACTAAGGGAAAAAATTGTATTGAATTGTGTTAATTACTTTTAGATAACAGTATTTTAATTGTTGATTGTATTGAAACATACTTTACTTTTCAATTTAGTCAAAATTATGTATATAAATGTTTTCAATTAGAATTTCATGGCAGTTTTGTGTAAATTGTTAGAGATTTAAAAAATGTTATGCTTTGTAGCGGACTTTGGTATCAATAAATGTCTATTTGATTGATATATTAAAAGTTACACCTGCCAATGTATTGGAAAAAAGTTTTAGGCTTTGATTTATTTTAAAAGACCACTTTCATGCATGATGTTTAATTTTTTTATGGCATTTAAGAGGATTATTCACATAAACAAGCATTACTTTAAATAAAATTGCAAAACTTTGATTTAGATAGGAAGTTTGGACTAATATTAAAATTTATTCCATTGGTAAACATTCTAAACATCATTTTTAAAAAAATAAAAATATTTTTTTTACTTTTATACCATTATAACTTGCATATGGATTTTTTGGAACCTATGAGGTGCCAGCACTAAGATGCTGGTAAGTACTATAGATTTGTAATTTGTTAAATGATTTTTTCAAGGTTTACTTGGGTTATGTTTTTAACTATTTTAAAAAATGTTTCTTTCTAAAATCTTTAGAAAGATTTGATCATAGTTTAAAATTGCGCAATTAGAGGTGCACCTAAAGTACGGCCTTGCGCAATTCAAACCCCCAAACGCGCTCATGCCTAAGAAATTTTGCGTTCATGTTGAGGCTTATGCCTCACGGGCCAAGATGCGCATCCTTTCTAAGTGTGGATGTCTTGAGGAGAGTGAAGATAGATCTAAAGTGGACACATCCACTACTGTACCATACCACTACATTCCACTAGTCTCTGCGGCCATAACAACCAAATAGAAGCTATTCCACAAACTTAATATATTACTATTTACATCCTATACCTTTATATCAAGTGGGCAGAATCATTATTTAATGATCATTCTTATTGAACAAGGGAAGAGAAAAAGTTAGTCACATTGAAGAAATGATGAAGATCACGACAATCATAGATTACAATCTGGAGAAGAAGATTCTACTTGACAGACCCATTTAGTGATGAAGGGACAGATTGGCATTAATATATGTTGTTTCTTATTTTTACTTTGGGGAAGTTTTGATAGACATAATAATTAATTGTGATTTGATACATTTAGAAACTGATTTTAATATGAATCTATTTTCTTACTTTCCACTAATTTCACTTGTCATTTAGATAAAATCTATATGTATGATAGAATCTTACTATTATTTACTTGCTAAAAACCCTTAAATTCTTCATTAATACACATTCTTCGTCTGTGAGGCTTACAAGCCTCACACCTCCGCCTCGCCAATTCACGGATTGAAAAAATGGCCTCGAAGGCATATTTTACACCAATTTTAAACCATGGGATTTTGCTAAATATATTAAAAAGATAGGAACACCTAATTAATAAAATTCTTAATATTTTATCATAAAGGTTTATTTTGAAAATATCACTGAACATAAATATATTTATTTTTAAGATGTTTGGATGGAAATTTATATTTATTATGTTTAAATAATGGAAAAAAGAACTTTTAGGAAAATTTGATTGTAAAATTTGATGATGGTATATAAATCTTGGACTATTCTTTGAAAGACAGATATATTTAGATTGTAATATAATAGCAAAACAGAAAAAAATATGAACTTACAATAATGAATCTGTGACCATGAATATTGATGATAGATTAACGATCAATGTTAGATCTTGTAGTGACAAGAGGTAATGACGGTTCTTAAGAATTATTTGAAGTTCAACGCTTGGTGATTTCATTCCTATGAAATGGAAGATTTTAATAAGCATTCCCATTCTAAAAACGTGATTAATGGGAGATCACCACTCAAAGGTGAAAATACCAACACAAGGGTACAAATAAGTTGAGGGGAAAAAATTTGAGGACTCTTTTGCACTCGTAACAAGACTAGAGGATATTAGGTTGCTCATTGCATTTGATAGTTTTAAGGACTTTAAAAATTTTTAAATGGAAGTCAAGAGTACTTTTTTGAATGAATTTTTTGAATAGATGTCTTTGTATAATAACCCCCTAATTTTAAGAGCCTAGATCTACCTGATCATGTATTTAAATTGAAGAAAGCATTATATGGTTTAAAATAGGCTCCATGGGTTTGGTATGATAAGTTGAGTATTTTTCTAATTAACCATGGGTTTTTAAAGGGTAGAGTAGACACAACCGTATTCCTTAATAACCTTGGTGATGATTTAATTATTGTGTAGATCTATATGGATGATATTTTATTTGGAAGTTCAAATGAATCTTTGTGTCATGAGTTCTCATTTATGATGCCTAAATAGTTTATAATGAGTATAATGCGAGAATGACCCTTTCATTTATTGGGTAAAACTCAACTTTTTCTTGGGTCTTCAAGTGAAGTAACATGAAAATGACCCTTTCATTTAGCAAACTAAATAGAGCATTGAATTGATTAAAAAATTTGTCATGAAAATATTCAAACTATTAAAACACCTACGAGCCCCTCCACTAAATTAGACTTAGATGAATTAGGTAAGCCAATTGACCAAAAACTTTATAGGAGTATGAAAGGTTCACTTCTATACCTTGCTATTAGTAGGCCTCATATCATAATTGTTGTATGTTTGTGCACTCATTTTTAGGCTACCCAAAAATAATCTCATTTGATGACAATCAATCATATATTTAGGTATTTAATAGGAACAACTAGGTTAGTGTTGTGGTATCCTCAAAATCTCCTATGATGTGAGCTGGTTGCTTTTTCTAATGCTAATTTTATAGGAGAAAAAATAGATAAGAAAAGTACATCAAGTACATGTCCATTTTTAGGATCT
>NW_021370058.1:0-282 GCF_001605985.2 Dendrobium catenatum
TAATGTGAATGACATATATTTTCTTGGACTTAAACATTAAAATAAGCATACAATGTTATCATAAAATTCTTAATATGTACATACATACATACATGCACATGTACATGTATGTATGTATGTATGTATGCATGCATGTATTAAGAATCTTATAGTAACATTTTATGTTTATTTTAATATTTAAGAAATTAGTTATAAATTTATATAAGCTATTTATAAACACTTCTTTTTTTAGAAATTATGAATATAATAACTAATTTGTTTCATTAACATATATCTATTTAT
>NW_021370059.1:0-309 GCF_001605985.2 Dendrobium catenatum
ATTTCAGTTTAATTAGTAATTTAAATTTCATTTTTATGCATCTTTTTGTGGATGTAGCATTTTTAATAGGTACACTAGTACATTGAAAACTAATGTTAGAATTTACTTTGAGAATTCAATAGATCCCTGATTTTCTGTTCAATAACACATGTGGTTTCCTCTATTTCAGAAGCCTTTTGCCCTTGCACATTTATATTTTGAATTTTGGTGATTATTCCAATTGAACTATGCTCTATATTTTCATATTCCAGTTCTGATAATGGTGAGTGTCATGATATGCAGGTTGTTGCTGTGAAACAGCTAGATAGG
>NW_021370060.1:0-278 GCF_001605985.2 Dendrobium catenatum
AGTTTAATAAAATATATATGCAATATAACCAACATGTGTAATACTTTATTTACGTTTGGTTTGAGACAGCTTTTTACTGATTTTAAAACAGTTTTTTAATATAAAAATTTATTGTTTGAAAAAATTTTATATTGAAAAGCTATTTTCGAAAGCAATAAAAAATCTGTCTCAAATAAAACCTAAAAGGTAATTGATAGTAAGATTAAAGTTAAATTTACAAGATGGCTAAGGTCATACCTAAGTTTATTTTATAAAAAATCATAATTCAATATATTTAA
>NW_021370061.1:0-331 GCF_001605985.2 Dendrobium catenatum
AGAATGCGCAATAGTTTGCAATTTGAAAAAGAGGCACAAAATAAGCACACAAATTAAAAAGATGCACAAAAATGTGGCACAAAAATATTGAAAATATACATAAAGTGCCACTTGTGGTAGTTGATTCTTTCCTCAATCTTTCAATCTTTCAATTCAAATTGATCTTTTGTATAATTTTATTTAATATCTAAATTTGAAATATATAAATTTTACATTCATCTACTTTGCAATAATTTTGTTTATTTCATTGTCTAAATTGATTAATATTTTTAATATTTTTTTCTTTGTCTATGTTATATCTCTTCTTAAATCATATGAATCCTTCTATTTA
>NW_021370062.1:0-558 GCF_001605985.2 Dendrobium catenatum
ACCGCCTCGAGGCTTATTTACACAATTTTAAACCTTGCTTCTAACTTCTGTCGCTAGACAATGGTCCTTTCAACCTCTATTTCCTTGACCACCGTCGCCTGCTGACTATGGTCCTTCCGACCTCCATCGCCCCGACCTCCGTTGCCCGCCGACTACAGTCCTTCCGACGTTTGTCACTAGGCAAAGGTCTTTCCGACCTACGTCACCCACCGACTATAGTTCTTCTAACCAAACGAACACATCAACAGTGATTATTTGTATTCCCACCATGTAATGTACTCCATATGATGTACATCAAGACAAGGCCTTCCCCCTAAGGAAGGTCCTAATTTGTAATAGACTGCAAATAATAATGGATTCATTCAAACTGGGCCAGGCCCTGTGGTTTTTCCCCTTTTCAGAATTTTCCACGTAAAAATCTTGGTCTCTTATGAATATTGCACCCTCTATCTCTTATCTGATTGCGTGTTAGATTTTCGTACAAAGCTATAACGCTAAAGTTTATATTTCTCTACCCCGCGAATATTCCAGGACGCAACAATATTTATTGTCAACGAA
>NW_021370063.1:0-345 GCF_001605985.2 Dendrobium catenatum
GAAGAAAGGTAGAGGCAGATCTAAAAAGACTTGGTTAAAAAAAATTAGGAATGACCTTTCTTTATTAGATTTAAACGAGAATTTGACTATTAATAGGACACAATGTAGAAAAAGGATTCATGTAGCCGACCCCACGTAGTGGGATAAAGGCTTAATGTTGTTGTTGTTGTTGTTTCTTTTGTTTTAGTTCATACTATTTAGCTCAAAGAAAGTTCGTCATCAAGTCAACTATTCGTTTAGTAACTGCTAAGTTACTACTGGATTGTAAATGTTTACCTTCTTTTTTACATCACAACATTGATTTATGTCTGGATCCTATGAAGTACAAGACTGGAATTTTGTAAA
>NW_021370064.1:0-202 GCF_001605985.2 Dendrobium catenatum
ATAACTGTCTGATCGTCCTGTACGAACGGATATCGTCTAGTACGATCAGTATAAATATTTTGTGAACTCCTTATGTGTGTGTGTATGTTTTTATTCACTCAATTACAATCACTCCCTTTCAATTTAATTTCAAAGAAATACAAACTTCAAAATTTACAAAGTATATCATTCTGAATTTGATTTGAAGTCTTCGTAGTCTGTA
>NW_021370065.1:0-310 GCF_001605985.2 Dendrobium catenatum
TCCAATTACAAAAAATTTGTAAAAAAAAAAAGGCAAAACTTTTGCCCACCCTCAAAATTAATTTTAGTAAAAAAAAAAAAGCCATTTTCATAAATTTGGCTTCCCTCAAAAATTTTTTTTGTCCTAAGCCCTTTAAGGAAAAAAACTATTGCACACTTGATCTACTTGTCTTACACTTCATACTGGGGCAGAATATACCTTGATTTTTAGGGGGGGCAAAATTTATGAATAACACCTCTACAAAATGTGTTTAATTCTGCTAGGGGGAACCTACCTAAAGATAATTGTATTTTAATTTTTAGGGGGGGGG
>NW_021370066.1:0-419 GCF_001605985.2 Dendrobium catenatum
ATATGAATAGATCCCTCATTCTTCACTGAAGAGGAGGAAAAAATGAAGAGATAAAATGAAGGGAAATCAGAGTTTTCTTCCCACCAAACTCCTCAACCATAGTCAGGCCATCGACTGTCGTCGGACTTCTGCCCGGCCACCAACTGTCACTGGACTTCCTCCTAGCCACAAATTGATACTAGATTACATCCGACCACCGACCATCGGATTTTCGTCTGATCCCTATTCCTCGCTAGATTCTTATCCAACAAGTGACAATTGTAAGCTGATCACCCTCAAGTTCGAGGACGGATCAATCATTTGTAATATATTCAAACACTAGTGGATTCATTTTAACTGGGTGTGGCCCCATGATTTTTCTCTTCGGTGTTTTCCATATAAAATATTATGGCATTTCTACTCTCTCTCTCTCTCTCTCT
>NW_021370067.1:0-548 GCF_001605985.2 Dendrobium catenatum
AAGAACTAGATAAAAAAGTTTCATGAATAAGCTACAGAGATATAAGGGAGGGCTAAAGGTAATAGCTGTAGGGTTCCATTTTAACCATATTCTACCAGGGGAAGAGCAGGTAACATTGTTGCAGCTTAATTCATTCAAAAACACTTTGTGACAATTAATAAACCAATTATCCATTGCCGAAGCAGTGAGAATTTTAGCTTCCAGAATACACAACATATCCAGGTGAAAGGAAGAGACAAGCTTTTTATAAGTTAGAACTTTATCAGGGTAATTAACTCCCCTAACGTTCCAACAGCCGATAGGGCAATGGGTCATTTGGACTTAGCATTGGATGAGTGCATTTTCTTAGCACTCTTACCTTTGGGGCCTTTGGGGATATTGGGATGTTCAATGGAAACATTTGTGGATAGAATCGAGGTAGAAGGAACCTTATCAGGTGGTTCTTCAGGTTGAAGAATAACAAACTTATTAGGGGAAGAGAAATGAGGATTAGCAGGTATAATAACAGAACTCGAAGGAGGGGGATCATGTGATGGGGAGTTGGGGGA
>NW_021370068.1:0-363 GCF_001605985.2 Dendrobium catenatum
GTCATCCCAAATAAAGCCTAAGTCTCTCATGCTCTTTAATCTTGATTCATACCTGTAATAGAATTTTAACAAATTTCTACAAACATTAGATGCTGAGATATGTTAATAGTTATTGAAAAATTGAATTAAATAATATGTCAAATGTAAGACTTTATAAGAATATGGAAAGAAAGCCCCTATCTTTTGGGCTTCCATGCGCTTATAAAATAAAGACCAAAAAGTTCAGTAGACTAATCGCACAATTCATCGTGCGCGCAATCACAATGAATAAACCATCGGGCATTACTAAAGACAAAAAAAAAAACTCCCAAAGTAAATACCATTCTCTAGTTGGCAAAATTTTAAGAATAAGCATAATTAAAA
>NW_021370069.1:0-247 GCF_001605985.2 Dendrobium catenatum
TTTCAACACAAAACATTTCTCCGCACGAAATCACTTTTAATAAAACAAATTTCAACCATAAAGAAAATACTTTTGAAATTTTTCTCAACACAACATATATACATATGAATTTGAATTGAAACTAGCTCTTAAAACTTTTCTATCATGGAGCAATCTTACATACTATACACCAACAAATATCCAAAAGGAGCTTGCAAACATGTAATTTGAAGAACAACAAAGTTTATTACAATTCATGCTTTGGATT
>NW_021370070.1:0-1523 GCF_001605985.2 Dendrobium catenatum
AGTCGGGTGCTTAGAATTTGTAATTAAATTTTTTTTTAATTTTTCTTGAACTTTCGGCGCAAAAAAAAATCCGCCGGAAATATTTTTCCTGCAAAAAATCAGTAGGAAATACGCCGGAAATGTTTCCGGCGAATTTATTATGCGCCGAAAGGCCTTTTTCGACGCATGTCAAACCGGCGAAAATATTTCCGGCGTAATCCGCCGGAAATGCTAATTTCCAACGGATTTTGTCCAATTTTCCGGCGAAAATCTCTGCCGGAAAATGATGTTTTTCCTGTAGTGACTACACAAAAATAGGGTTATCACAACACAAATTTTGACATATTCCGGTAGTTATAACCGCCACTACTTTTCTTTACAACGGATTTAAAATCGTTGTACCCCCACTGTAATTGTAATGTGCTGGAACTACATTCCGCAGTGATTTAAAGACCGACGGGGTAGATTTGATGAAATGCTATATTTAGCAGCTATTATAACAGGTGCGAACGTATAGATTTGTGACGGTCCTAACTACCACCAATATCATCCAGATAAACTGATTTTCAGAATTGTGGCGATTTAGTAGTGAAGCTTTTTATCTTAGTAATGTGTGCTAATTAGAGTGCAAATTGTTTTGTAAGATTCATACTTTATAAAAAAAAATTATTTGATTTTCCACTACTCCCAAGATCATTTATCTCAAAACCCCTCACTGAACAATAAGAGTTAATATATGTAAAAGTGGCGGAAAGTTTTTAATTTGTTTTGTTATTTTATCCAAGACTTAATGAACCTTCTCCGAATTATTTTGCTAATATAATTTTCAAAATTTATAAATAATAACGATCATATAAAGAAAAACAGAATAATATAAACTTAAATAATTCATTTGTCATTTCAAAACGATCATATATTTAAGCATATAAGAATTATAATACTTTTTCTTCCCATTAGTGAATTAATCTTCAGAAATACATTCTAGATTTGGTCACCACATAGCACCCCGCCCACCGCCGCCATGGTGGCGCCGCCTTCCTACCTTCTTCTCCGATAAAATCTCCGTCAAGTAAGCATTGTAATCCTCGTTACGTCTCCTACTTATCATCTTTTTCTTTTTCTTCTCCGACAAAGGGATCAAGAAATAAATGCTGCCTCGCTTGAGCTTGGACTCCGGCGACATGATGATGTTCTGTCGAACGTCAACCCAGTTTGAGCTTGGCTTGCTCAGTATATGGCCGGGATTGGCAGCGAGAACGTCGGAGGCGATGACTTGCCGGCTTTAGTATTCTTCAACATGGCCGCTCAGGTGGACTACGCGGACTACGTTGAGAGTTTCGCAGGGAAGAATGCACGTTAAGCAGCATTTGAGACCGTTTCCCATCTCTTTTTCTTCGTCTTCTTCCTTTTTGCTATTGATGTTATTAATTTTTTTTTTTCAAGGGTGATAATGGCGACCTGTTGTGTTAGAGAGAAATTATATGGAAGAGTGGAAGAGGATAAAAATAAGAGGAACTTCTATTATAAAATTTTCTCTCTTACAT
>NW_021370071.1:0-1381 GCF_001605985.2 Dendrobium catenatum
CGAAAAGGACAAGGACTTGAACAAATTTTGAACAAAGTTAAGTGAACAAATGATTCAAACTAAACTCAAGCAGTCATAACTTGAACAACTTGGACATGATAATGAGCTTGAAGGACAAAATAAGCTTGGAATTGAAACAAGAGAACTTGATTGAACAACAGGGAACTCGACGAACGAAGGAGGTTCATATATAGCTTGAACTATACTTGAACTCAAGCATAAATTTGTGGACTTGGACTTGGATTCACATTTGCACAATAAAATGACTTATAAAATATTTGAACCTAAGTAAATTGAGATTTAATCCAAACTTGGGCTTGCAACAAATGACTACAAGAACTCAAACTTGAATCAATCTTGGACATTATGGAACTTCAATCAAACTCAATCAGGAAGAACTTGATTTGGGCTCAGACTTGAGTTGAACTTAACAAGATTATTTGTGGACTTAAATCTTGAACTACAACAAGGTTTGGATTTGAATCTCATTTGACTCAAAAGAGTCATGATTCGAATCAATTGAACTCAAACTTGGAGCAAAACTTGAACTAGTCAAACTCAAACTTGAGTTTGGACTTGATTTTGATGATGACCCAAACAATTTCAAATGAACCATATAAGATCTAACTTGTATAGATTACAAGTGGTAAGCTCCAACTTAGATGCAAAGGAACATATATGAGAAACTTATGATTCCCACATCCCATTCCAATCAATGTATTTGCAATCAAAATATGAAGCTCTCAATTGAATGTGGAAGGACCTTCATGATAATTAGAATGCAAATGTCATTAAAACAGTAATTATCTATAAATGAAGAGTAATTGCAAGCAATGCTTGAGGATGGATAAATTCTCTAGCTCTCATTCTTAAGCATTGATCATGCAACAAGGATCAAATGGAGAGATACAATAATATCATCATGCTTACAACACAAAGTCTTCAATGAGTATTCATCATTTCAATGGAAAAGCCAATTCATCATGCAAGATTCAATCTAATCAAAAAAACTGAATCATATAAGCAATGGAGGCTTATGTTGAATGAAATTTTCAACATTGATTAGTAATGACTTGCAATGCTAGAAGATTTATGATAGACATTTGCAAGATCATTATAGCAAGAACATTATAACATTCCCATAGTTGACATCAAAGTACAAATAGACATTAAAATGCATGCGAACGATGCAACAGTTTGTCAATCAATAGGCAGGGAAGAGTTGGCGATAAACGCAATTCACCCGATGATCAGTGCTAACTTACATATAAACACAACAAGCCTATGAGTGTTGACCAGTGATAATTAATGAGTGCTATGACACTCCTACAATCAATAACAATACAGTGCTGATCAAATGCAGTAATTTTCTGCAAACAAA
>NW_021370072.1:0-222 GCF_001605985.2 Dendrobium catenatum
CTTGAAGGGTAAGGAAAATTACTATACAGTTGCAAAACAAAACAAAAAATTTCATTTTGGTTGGCTTAATCTCAATAGTTAGAAAAGCCGTTGAAGCACTGAATGTTATTGATAATCAGGCTTCAAAACCCATCTAGCACCATTAGCATCTCTCTCAAGGTTAGCTATCTCTCTTAGAAGGCTCTTGAAAAGAGGTAAGTCTTTGGACTGTATCCTGTCCTT
>NW_021370073.1:0-2356 GCF_001605985.2 Dendrobium catenatum
TGAGATTGAACGATAGATTGATTTGCAAGTATATGTTTCGATACGATTCCACTATATTAATTTGACTGATTTGACTGATGTGATACGATAAGTAAGACGACTAGACGATTGTATTGATGTAATTGATGTTATCGATTGCTATGATAGAGATTGTAGAGAATGGATTAACGCATTGATTTTTGAGCTTTATGGATTTCCTACTGGTTATTGATTTTATCGATTTATGTTCCGTATTAATTTCTGTATTGTATTGACTCATTGATCATGTACGACGGATTGATTTGACTTGATTTGATTAACCTGCATATTGTTTCGATAGTGCTTTGATTTCAGTTGTAGACTTTGGTGACCTGCTGGGCTTTGTAAGCTCATTATACGTGGTAAATAATTTCAGGTGCAGGGCCTCCAGCTTGAAGATCTTTCTGCCGAGTTCTGTAGTTTTTCTTTTGTAGCCTTGGTAGGCTTTCTTTTGTAGCCTGTACGACTAGTGTAGATTTCTCTTTTGGCTGTACTCGGACTGTTGTACTATATGTGAATTATAGTATCCGCTGTTGTTTCTTTTCTGTAATGTAATTACCTCTGGCTCTGGATATATGTATGTATGGATTGATATGAACAACAGATGAGGAAACAAATAGTAAAGAAGAAAAAAAAAGAGAGGCAATAGAACGATCAGATGAATCCTTTCGCTACACGGATCTTGGGGTCGTTACATCTTCAAAATCTTAAATAAAATGTTCATATCACTCTTTCATATAAGATCGGACTCATGTGTTTTAAATTGATTAGGTGGTTAGCTAGCTCCCCAATCCATACCGGGGTAAGTTCTGATTTTGCACTGCATTAGTTAGGTTCGGACGACTGTGGTCCAATGTCCAAAATTAGATTTTGGATTCAGGGTAGATTTTTTATTATAAGACCCCAACCTCCAAAAATATAATTCCAAATTTCTAATAAAATGCTCAATTTGAATTAAATGTTATTTCAATCCAAAATGTAAAGCCCAAGACACATAGATTAAGGTGGACACTTCTTGTAGGGTTCCGGATCTCAAAGTGTCCCCTACTTTCTTCCCTCTGATTCTATAATAACGACTCAATTTTGATCCACCCTTTTGAGTTATCCAAAATTCACCTTTTTATTATATACTCATAGAAAGATCTATGAAATCTTTTTCACTATTTAATGCGAGAATTTTTGTAGGGACTCGTCCCTACGAATGTAACTTAAACTACCAGGCTTCCACTCAAGAATTTAGAATTCACACACTCACCCTGATTTTAAAAATTAATTTTCTATATTTTTTGATTACTTTGAAAGATCAGAAGATGATGCTTTTATCTTCAAAGAATTATCATTTAATGGTGTTTTCTCCCTCTGGGGAGATACATATTTCTTTGATAAAGCTTTGGATGTGAACTTAACGATCACACTTCTAGATTATTGTAGCTGGATATTTAGTTGAACCTCACCCTTGCCCTTCGGGGCCATACAAAGTTCTCTTCAGCATCCGGTCATAATACTCAAGATGAGATTCATAATTCTAAATCTGAATCCTGTTATGAAATTCCATTTTCACCTTTCGAGGTGATATATTTTTTCCAACAGGACGATTCGATTTTAGAATTAGAATTCAATTTCAATTCACAAATTCCCAAAGAAAACTAAACTTTTCAAAACCTGTTTTTCAAAATTCTACCAACAAAAGATTAAGGTTTTGTTTGGGGGCAACTTTTTTACTATTTTATAAAATAATTTCATAATACAAAAATTTCTTGAATCATAAAATTACGTACTAGAAAGTCACTTTACAAAGTAGTAAGAAAGTTGTTCGAAGGAAAGCCTAAGTCATAATAAGGATTTTGGTATTAAAGAAGAAGCCAACAATATAACTCCTCCTTTATTGTTGCGAGCATTTTGAATTCACATGTAAATTTTTAAAATAAAGATATAGGCTCATTTTCAACAAAACCTGTTCAATTTTTAAGTAATGTATACATCTCACCTATGGATGCTTTGAAAATATATTATAATATTGGTGTCCTAAAAAATAATTTCTTGTAATATTCAAAATAAAATAATTTATCATGGAATAAAAATGTGTGTTTTTTTTTAATTTCTCTCCCAAGCTTCTCTCCTTGACATATTTCTCCCTCTCTCTTTAACATATGATTCTATCCTATTAAAATGTATGCTTATCTTGTATTCTCAATCTGTTCTTATTGGCACCCTTTAATTTCTTGTACAAATTTTATAGACAGGTCTCTTAATCTCTTATATTAGCAAAATTAAAATCGAAAATAAAATAAAAATAAAAATTAGGCAAAGTCGCTAGCAAAGTCAGCAATAAGGCTGC
>NW_021370074.1:0-535 GCF_001605985.2 Dendrobium catenatum
GTTGAAAGGATAAGACTGTTTTTATTATGAACTTCGTTTGTACGAACCTGAACTTCGTCTGGACGAAAACATGGCGGTTCAATGTAGGGGACGGTTTTAAAACTGCCATTAAAACGATCATAAGTGTGATCGTCTAGACGAAAATTAATCGTCTGTACGATCGGTCAAGTCAAAAGTCTGTCCTAAAGGACGTATCGTAAGTTGTGTTGATTAGAAAAAGTCGTTACATTTTGGACGAATTTGATCGTCTGTACGAAACTTTTTCATCCATACGAACGATAATTTTTTGTCCAGGACAAACATTTTTCGTCCAGGACGAACGTATCGTTTTCTTTAAATAAGATGGCTTTCTAGCTCAACAATCACATTTCCAAACATCTCTTTCAATCCCTTTCGATTTCTAGATCAACAATGGCCTCCTCTAGCAAGCGACAAAAGGTTTTAGCAAAGAAACCCCATAGGAATTCTTCCAAGAAGTTTCTTTCAAAAGCAAATGAGAAATCCTTTCCTCGATTTGCCTCTGCAAAAATCACTC
>NW_021370075.1:0-345 GCF_001605985.2 Dendrobium catenatum
GCTAAATAAAAGCATGTATAGGTGATTTTCCGGCTCGACATGAACGCCGAATGCGGGGTTTTGAGTTGAGGGGGTTATACCTTCATTGAGAAGCGGCGACAACGATGCACAAAATTTCTTTTCCACTTCTCTTTTTTTTTTAATATATTTTTCTTCTCTTTTTTTGTGTCTTTTTTTTAACGCTTGCATTTTTTGTCTTTTTTTTAACGCTTGCATTTTTTTTAGTTTTCCAACTCTTTTTTTGTTATAATAATAGTAATAATCATAATAATTAACAATAATTATAGTAATAATTAGTCACTAATAATAACATAAAGTAAAATAGAATAAAACACAATAATAATC
>NW_021370076.1:0-291 GCF_001605985.2 Dendrobium catenatum
CTCCTGGGTGGAGACGAGTACTATGAAGAGCAATGAAGGAGTTGTTTGAGCAGTAGGTTGGGTGACGGTCAGGAAGATTAGGGTATTTGAGATTGTATTTGGTTTCAAGGATATAGGCTATGATGTGTCCTAAGGCTAGATTGGGCTTTCTCTTATGGCCTGGATCGCGAATTATAGTTAGGTGATCGATGTAGCGAAAGAGTAGATTAGCGGCATTGAATTCTCTTTGGTCCATAATGTAGAAAGTAGTGAAAACAGTAGAGGGGTGATGTGAATCCGGTCCCCGGCTTT
>NW_021370077.1:0-391 GCF_001605985.2 Dendrobium catenatum
ATGACACGGGACCAAGTTATATAGTTTCACATATAGTCTACGCCTTATAATAAATGAAGTATAATGCCTATTTGCTTGTTGCTCTACTACTTTCTTTCTATCAACAAAGTGAACTAAGTCATTTTTCAGCTCTCCTATTATATTTCTCTTCTTCATTATCATTCTTTATATTTACTATTTACATTCATATACTTAGTATGATGTGATTCAATATGTGTGTTAGATTAAAGAGATTCAATATATGTTTTGCATATTAGACATGGAGGCCATCATTTCATCTATTTTCCTTTCGATTTTTGAATTTGCTCATCTTTCTGATAAATTAGTATTACACATTCTTTAATTATGACTAGTGTAGTCGAAGTGGATTCCATTTTAGATCTCCAAATCT
>NW_021370078.1:0-360 GCF_001605985.2 Dendrobium catenatum
TAAACTAAGAGGATTTTGTCATCGACAAGTCTGCTATGTACAAAGCCCTAGACCGATGACTTTTTGTCATCAACCTAATATAAAACTAAAGGGTTTAGGTCACTAGCATCCACTCCTTCACCAAGCCTGCTAAAGTAAGAAGCATAGGACTGAAGGCATACAAATCTCCTAACAAGTCACTAAAGATAAATATATTCATCATTCACCAAGTCTGTCACACAAAGCATAGGTAGAGGAACTAAAATTCAGGACTCAAGCAAAAGCCATAAAAAGAAGCATCTTATTTGATATCTTCAAGTTTCCTTGAAGATTGGGAGAATTTTAAATATTTATTTGGGTCAACATCGCACTGCATGCCAA
>NW_021370079.1:0-776 GCF_001605985.2 Dendrobium catenatum
ATTTACAGAAATTATAAAATAAAAAAATGTTTATTATGAAATATATTATAAAATAGCAAAATATTAATACAAGCTAAGTGAAGTAGTCAAACACTCAAACTCTTTTTCTCATGAGAAACAAATTAGTTTATTACTTAAAATAGGCATAAATATAAAATATTTATTGTTGAATATATATATGGACTGTCAAAATTGGGTTACGAGTAGGGTTCAGGTCCAACCTGGAATCGACACGACACAAGTTGACCCGACCCATTTTTTTTCAAACGGATCACTTTCTCGAACCCGAACCCAACTCGCTTCTGACCCGAGTTAACCCGACACTACCTGTCAACCCTTCTCTTCTTTACTTCCGATCCAAAAAAAGCCGGAGGTCAGAACGGTGGCAACGGCATGGACTAGCGGCTCTCAACAATATGACACCTATGAAACAACTACAGCGGCAGTGGCAACCGACACGTCAAACACGGTTACTCAATAAGACGACAGCTAGCAGCATGGACGGGACGTCGACAGCACGGATGGGACGACACAGGTTAGCACGGACGTGACTTGCGAGATTTTCCCGGGTTAAACCTGGTTGAGTTCAGGTTTTCGGGTCACACACAAACCCGACCTGTTTTAAACAGGTCGAATCCGGGAACCCAAATCAAACCCGTTTACGAAACATGTTGACGCTAACCCAAAATTTTCGAGTCGAATTTTCAGATAGTGTCAAATATTGACACCCCTAAATATATATAAAAGAAAGAGATTAATGACTAAAATATCTAATT
>NW_021370080.1:0-243 GCF_001605985.2 Dendrobium catenatum
GCATGTCCGCCTACAAAAAATATCATTAGCGTCCAAATTGCTCCTAGCCTATAGTTAATCTATCGCTCATCATATCACAGAAGTAAAAAAATAATCATCACCGAAGTTATCATAGAAAGATAACACAAATAACGAATCAACAAGCACACATTTCACATACAAATCATAACATCAATACACAAACAGAAACAAAACACCGGCCTAACCTAAAGTTAGAAGTCATATCCTAACAAATAGATCTAG
>NW_021370081.1:0-381 GCF_001605985.2 Dendrobium catenatum
ATTCCAAAGGCCATAAATGACCTAAGGACAGATCAAAAAGTGTTTAGAGCTCTTTTTGGATTTTTAGGATTTTTAAGATTAATTAAAATTGATTAAACCCTAATTACCTAATGATCAAGCTAAGACAAATCTAGAGATCAATTTAAGAGGGTTTCAATTCCTATTGATTAGGGGATTAATTAGGAACAATTAAGAACATTTTAATGGATTTTAAAAATTAAGAATAGCTCATTATCAATTAATTGGGATTAAGGCCATTTCAAAGAAGGATTTTTTGAGGCTCCTACTTAAGGAACCAAATGAACTCAAAATTTGATGAAATTTAGACCATAGGATCACCTGACCCTAAGGACTACACCCAACAAATTTGAGCCCAAATGG
>NW_021370082.1:0-212 GCF_001605985.2 Dendrobium catenatum
AAGGCGAAGAAACCCTTACAATACTCCTTTTCATCAACTCGGCGTGGCAGAGTGCCAAGCACTGTTTTCACCCTCCTGGTGACGGCAGAGAACCTTCTCGTTTTTCTCTCTCTTGGAGAAGGCAGAGTACCTTTGAGGTCAACGGACGTAGACGAGTCTCCCCCTTAGAAAACCTGCCACAAGTTCTTCCCGGGCCACAGGAGGAGCAAGTT
>NW_021370083.1:0-437 GCF_001605985.2 Dendrobium catenatum
ACCATCCAACCGCTACATCTATAATATTTTTATCGCCATTAATATATTTGTATGCATTTATTTATGTTCATAAGTAATGAACCAAACATAAATAAATAAAATTAAATATTAACAAAAACAAATTAACCATAAAAGAAATAAATAAAAGAACGTAGATTTATTTTTATTTTTTGTATTGCATACAAATCTCTTACATCACAACGTCTAATTAATTTCTATTAAAATACAAACAAATAAATCCAACTCATTAAATACTTAATACCGCTAGACTTCTGGCTTGAATTAAAGCAAGTGGGCCCTGCATGGGACCTATAGATCCAATTGAATCAATGAAAAGGATTGCCAATATATATTTATTTATTTATTTATTTATTTTTCATTTTTCATTTTTCATAGTACCGAAGCATGCCATTGCACCAAACGAAAGGTGTGCAAGT
>NW_021370084.1:0-264 GCF_001605985.2 Dendrobium catenatum
TTCATTATCAATATTATTAATTATTTTTTAAAAAAATATAAATAATATATCAAATATTCATTCAAATGTATCTCATATGATTGCGCAAATGATTTTTTTATGAAAATCTTTAATTAACAATTTGCAAAAAAGGTAATTATTCAAGATAACTTTTGCTAATGGAAATCTGGAATCAGAAATATAATTCTGTGGCATTTGGATGGGTGTGAAGATGAATTTGAACGTGCCATATCACCGGGGGCCCAATGCATCCAGTGATGTGGC
>NW_021370085.1:0-288 GCF_001605985.2 Dendrobium catenatum
TTGTTACAAATTCTCCTATTCTTTCCTGTAGGATATTTTGTCTTTTCTTGTAGGCTAGTTGTTGTGGGCACTACGAATTCCCTATTCCATCTCATAGGTGAATTGTAGCATTTCATGTCTTTTGTTGCAACAACAACTAGTAGATATGAGCATTGACTTGTAGGAGTTAACAATGTTGACTTGAGGGCATCTTTGCAACCATCGTATATCACACAGTATATATTTACTTGTGTTTGTTTGATATTTTGTGAATATATTGCACTAGGTTTATACATATTTGTAGATATC
>NW_021370086.1:0-934 GCF_001605985.2 Dendrobium catenatum
CATTGTGCTATTAGATTATTCCGATAATATAAGAACTCTATAGATCTAGTCGATTATCTATATATCAGAATACTATATTCGATTTAGAGAGGCTGCTATAGATCGGCACTACATAAACTACCTTGATATAGTACCCTACTGCGCGTCGTACACGATCATAGAAAATCTGACACGAGATACATTATACACTAACTGATATAATCATGACACACTTTTAACAACATTGAGTCTAGTGCGGGTGGGATGTATGATCCACACAGCAGCTCGACGAGGGCATCGACAAGGTCGCAGCTAGTGTGTCACACTTATAAAGTACCGGTGAATATTTTAGGATGACTCCAATCCTTCGAGCGAGATGCTGGAGAAATTTGAGCTTAGATATTAAGAATATAATATATAAACCACCCTGTAATAGAAATAACTATATGTGCCAAACATCAAGTAAGCCACGACGTTAATAACAACACTACGATATATTGCGACGGGGTGAAGAAATATCACCGCCGCGTGCCCCTCTTGCAAAGAGGACACTACCAACACGCCTTATATTGCGCGTGGTGGGAAAGGCCCAGTTTCTCGTAGTTTTCCCCTAAACGGTGGAGACCCCGGGAGGCTACCGAAATTTCGGTTGAAATCGTACCTGGACTTGATTGAACTCAAAGAACAATGGTGGACTTGTGAACTTGATTGGACCAAATTGACATAAAAGAACTCAAACTCAAATGAACTTAGTACTGTGGACATAAACTCAATTTGAACAAGAACTTGGACATACAAAATTGACTACAAAGGACTTGTAACAAATAAACCTTCAAATGAGAACTTACAGATTGACATATAAAATCCTTGCAAACACAAATCACTCATAAGTGATAGTGAAGCTCAATGTAAGAAGGAGGCCTACAACGAGTGTACCAATTACAAGAACACATTC
>NW_021370087.1:0-589 GCF_001605985.2 Dendrobium catenatum
GTATTTTCTAGAAGTTTTTCACGAGGTATTTTGAATTATGTGAAGTTTTTATCGAATAGAAAATTATCTAGATGTTGAAAAATATTGCTTCAGTACAATGAAAGTCTTGAAATGATGTTTTACACAATCTCTGGTAATTTGATAATTTTTTGAAACTATGAATTTTTTATCCGTTGAATTTCTGTTGTCTGTCATTATACTCTATTACGATTTTTTGATACAAAACTGATTTCTCTGAATCTGATATGATTTGAATGATATCAGAAGGGAGTTTATAAGGGGTCGGAATCCTTTGAGATTCTGTCTTTGTCTGGGAAAGGAGGCATAAGAGGTCAGAATCCTTTAAAATTCTATCTGTGTCAGAGAATATGAAAATGAATTCTGATCTGATAATTCTGTATATCTGATATATTCTGATATATTCTAGTGTTGTAAGCACAAAGGGAGGCATAAGAGGCCAGAATCCTTTGAGATTCTATGTGTCAGGGAAGGGAGGCATAAGGGGCCAGAATCCTTTGAGATTCTGTCTGGGTCAGGGATATGTGATCTGATGTGTGATTTGATATATGATTTGAAAAATGTGATTTGT
>NW_021370088.1:0-291 GCF_001605985.2 Dendrobium catenatum
ATTGAAGATTGCTCTAAAAGATCTGTCGTTGTAGTAGTGAGGTTCTTCAAAATCTTGAACTGGATGAATTGATTCATACTTCTTCTCCAAAATGTAGGCAACAAGATATCCTAATGCTATGTTCTTATTTCTTTTATGGGCGACATGAAAAATTTCAGAAATTTTATAAAGATAGTCAAGGATTAGTTGGGCTTCATCTATTGGTTAATTCCATAAAGATAGTCAAGGATTAGTTGGGCTTCATCTATTGGTTTCTTAGTCATAATCAAGTAGGTTATTGTAGAGAGAAGA
>NW_021370089.1:0-209 GCF_001605985.2 Dendrobium catenatum
ATGATAATGTTAGTTGGCAATTCATCTATAACATCTTGCATGTATTTGGTTTTAACTTAATTTTTATCAATCTTATTAAAAGTTGCATTGAAGGGTCTTTTTTCTCTTAGATTTTTAATGGTAAGAGCTGTGGTTTCTTTAAATCCTCTCATGGTTTAAGGCAATGTGACATTATGTCCCCTGCCCTATTTATTATTGCTATTTATTAT
>NW_021370090.1:0-336 GCF_001605985.2 Dendrobium catenatum
CGGGCGGGATCCGTCCCCGTCGGGTCGGGTCGTGACATAGAGTCTAGAAGAGATGAACTTAGTAATGATTTTACATAAGGTACTACAAAGAGGTATGGGACTATAATGAGAAGATTTTATAATTAAGAACTATTGTAATAACTTTAACCTATTTTGGAATGTAGCTTTTTAAGAAGAAATGTTTGACTCCTTTACAAACTAGATTACCAATTAATTCCAAAGAGGAGGAATACAAATCAAAGGTGAAGCCATTAAAGCCATGAGCATAATTCTTGAGAGAGAAGACAATAAATTTTTTTACTTTATCATCAGTGATAGGAGTAATAAGGAGGGAGA
>NW_021370091.1:0-324 GCF_001605985.2 Dendrobium catenatum
TATGAGGGATTCACAAGGTTACTTATAGCTAAGATCTATTTATTTTTGCCCATCTCCTTTGAAGGCTCTCAAGTGAATTTCAACAACATCGATCTGGTTCTCTGCCGACACTTAGAGAGTGTAAAAGGATTACAAAGTGTATCTTTGGCAGTCATTATGTCTTCGTTCTTTTGGAGAAAACAAGAAGAGAGAACTTAAAAGAGAGAGAGGAAAGAGTGGAGTTTGAGAGGGAGAAGATACTCGGAGGGGATTTCAAGGGAGTATGGAGGGGATATTCACACGGTTGCTCCGGTAAACTTGCACCTCAGTGCCATCGGATTGAAG
>NW_021370092.1:0-201 GCF_001605985.2 Dendrobium catenatum
AGATCAAGGATGCCTCCTGACTTTCTTGAAGCTGCAACATGGTGGAAATCCTAATCATTCCCCACCATCCTTCTAACATCATTATCCACGTAGCTATTGAGGCTAAAGGATAGAAACTAAATATTTAGTGTAATGCTTGGTGAGGAGTACTCCGAGGAGTGGACGTAGGTCATTATTTGACTGATCCACTATAAAATTCAG
>NW_021370093.1:0-268 GCF_001605985.2 Dendrobium catenatum
CCATCTGGAACTATACTTCAACTTATACATGTATTGTTGTGGGAGATCCAACCCTTCCTATCGTGAGCATGGCAACTCTTGCCCACCACCCTCCACAATCATCCTCTCACTCCCGGTAGCACCACGTGCTCAACTTGTCAAATATGCGGCAAGCTCGGGAACACAACACTTACATGTTGGCATCGCTGCAATTTACAGTACACATTATTCTCGTATAAATATACTAAAGCCTTGTTTTCTCCACAAACTAGCTCCACCACTAACTTGG
>NW_021370094.1:0-277 GCF_001605985.2 Dendrobium catenatum
GAACAGTTCTCTGCCGACATCAGAGGAGTGTGAAAGGACAGACGATTCTCTATCAGCACTGGGGATAGTGTAAAAGGATGACGGTTCTTTGTCACACCGGGTAGTGGTGAAAAGAGTTTTGTAAAGGCTTCTTCACCTTGCTGTGGGTGCAAAAAGAGAGTCACTAGTGGTATTACTACAATACTCATAGGGTGCCTCCAGGGATTGGATGTAGGTCTGGTTTTGACCGAACCACTATAAATCTGGTGTCATTATTTTTTTGCTACTTTTTTATTTT
>NW_021370095.1:0-269 GCF_001605985.2 Dendrobium catenatum
ACATATATGTATATATATACATATATGTATGTATATATATATGTATATATATATATATGTATGTATGTAGCAAATAGAATTTTTAACTAAAAACATTCAAATGCTCGATATCCTCTGGATAGCTATTAAAACTCTTCTTTCATTTATTTATCTTTTTATATTGGGTCTAATGTTCCAAATATATTATATGATTTTTTGTTTAATTAACAGATTATGCTTCCTGAAGCAATTGCGATAGTTATGGCTCCAACTGATACAACAAGGTATTT
>NW_021370096.1:0-546 GCF_001605985.2 Dendrobium catenatum
CCCTCCCATCTCCACTTGCCGCCGCCCCTTGGAAGTTTACCGCCGGCCACATCCACGGCCCCGGCCGACCAACCTGCCGGCGACTTCCCCTCAACCGTCCACCCCATCTCTACCACATGCCCAAATTTGAAATTTGAATTTTGAATTTCAAATTCTTTCCTAATTTGGAATTCTAAATTTGGGAAGTTTTCATGACGGTTCCTAATTTTAATTCCATTTGATATTGGAGTTTTAATCTCCTTGTGCCACATCACTAATTCAAATGGGAAGCCACCTCACGAAATTACCTCTCCCCTTCCCAGCATGCCGCCGGCCACACTAGGGAGATTCCCCATTAAATGCTATTTAGTGCCAGGACCGTTTTGGAATCAAATTGGATTTCAAAATTTCCCTCCCAATTCACTTAAAATTGAAATTCAATTTCAGTTTTAACTTTAACAATCCCCCCCTCTCCCCATTAAGCTTCCGGCCACATTGATGGGCCCCTCTTGATTACCCATTAATTCCCATTAATCACTATTAGGAATTTGAAATCTCTTTTCAAAT
>NW_021370097.1:0-1594 GCF_001605985.2 Dendrobium catenatum
GAACACTTTATCTCTGTCTGATACTATCGCCTCTGGCAATCAGTGTAGTCTGACTATCTCCCTGATGAAGACTGAAGCTACTGTCACCGCGGTGTATGGATGGTGTAGAGGAATAAAGTGAGCATATTTCCTCAATCTATCCACTACCACCAAAATCACCGTGAATCCCTTAGAGCGGGGTAACCCATCAATGAAGTCTATAGATATCTCCTCCCAGACTCGTCCTGGTAATGCCAAGGGCTGTAGTACCCCCCCTGGTGACATAGCTAGATACTTATTTCTTTGGCAGATCTCGCACCTGGATACCATATCTTCAACATCTCTGTTACTTTTCCAGTACAGCGCTGCCGCTAGTCTCTTATAGGTCTTTAGCACTCCTGAATGACCTTCCACTACAGTTCCATGAAACTCCTAGAGCAATTGTGGGATGTGTACTGACGTTCTGGGCAACACAAACCTCCTCTGATACAACAATCTCTTCCCCTCCAATGAGTACCCTGGATGGCCTCCCTCTTCCTTCACTAAATTAGCTCTGATCTTGCTCAATTCCTCATCTCTAGCACTCTCCTCCTTTATGGCTTCCCAATCTAGCATCATTGGGACTGACACAGCCACTGTTTGCAGCTCACCCATGCACCTGGACAAGGCATATGTTGCCTTATTTTCTACCCCGGGCCTGTACTGAATCTCAAAATCATACCCGAGTAGTTTGGATAGCCACCTCTGATGCTCCTCTGTCACCATGCACTGCTCCAACAAATATTTCAGACTCCGTTGGTCGGTCCGGACGATGAAATGCCTTCCAAGTAAGTAGGGACGCCACTTTTGAATGGCCAAAACAATTGCCATCAACTCCCTCTCTTAGACAGATTTCAGACGGGCTCTGGCAATCAACACCTGGCTGAAATAAGCAATGGGCTTGTGACTATGCATCAACACTGCTCCTAGCCCGTATCCTGATGCATCTGTCTCCACTATAAAGGCCTGAGTAAAATCCGGCAAAGCTAAGATCAGAACTGTGGTCATAGATTTCTTCAACTGCTCAATTGCTGTCGTAGCTGCCTTCCCTCATAAGAATCCATCTTTCTTCAACTGCTTAGTGAGTGGCTAAGCTATAGTGTTGTATCCCTTCACAAATCTTCTGTAGTACCCTGTAAGCCCTAGAAATCCCCTCAGCTCCTTTAGATTTTTGGGCAATGGCCACTTAAGCATGGCTTCAATCTTGGACTGATCTGCTGCTACCCCTTCCTTGGATACCACATGACCTAAGTACTCCACACTAGCTTGTGCGAAGCAGCACTTCTTTAAGTTAGCCCTCAGCTGGTGCTCCTGGAGAACCTCTAACACCTTCTTCAAGTCCCCCCAGTGCTCTTCCTATGTTCTGCTATACACTAAGATGTTATCGAAGAATACCAAAACAAATCGCCTTAGATATTGTTTGAAAATCATATTCATGAGTGCCTGGAAAGTGGCTGGAGCATTGGTGAGGCCAAAGGGCATCACCAGGAACTCATAGTGGCCCTCATGAGTTCTAAAAGCGGTCTTGGGAACATCTTTTTTCTTCATTTGAATCTGATGGTATCCAGATTTCAGG
>NW_021370098.1:0-544 GCF_001605985.2 Dendrobium catenatum
TAAGATTGGGTAGACTAAATCAGAAAGAATCAGTCACCAGATCTATTTATGTATTATTTATTTTTGGACATCTTCCAAGACATCATCCTGGACCATGCACAGAATTATCCCAAAATTAATTTGGTACTTAAGGAAAGTAATTAAGTCTTGATTGAAATGATCACATCATCCTATATAATTGCAGGATCGTCTGAGATGATTAGTTCAAAATACCTTAGTTGCTTATGGACGATCAATATTGGATAGCTTTTATTCAGAGCGATGCTCTGGATGATTTTCACGGATTTAAACTAATCATCCAGGATGATCGTGAGATTGACATGTACGATCAAGCTACTTTTTCACCGTCTAGACAAGCATTCAGTGTGATTATCTGGATGATATTAACCAATTTGTACTAATCATACATGATTATTTTATATCAGCCTGAACGATTAGAACAAAATTGATCTATTTTATTCCAAGATCATCCTAGCTGATTATGCTTAAATTGCACTGCTCGTCCCTGACGATATTCTGGACGATAGAGTTGGTTCCTTGCAAT
>NW_021370099.1:0-263 GCF_001605985.2 Dendrobium catenatum
AAATCTGAGAAACAAATTAAAACAACTTAGAAAAAAACAACTAAATCAATGCAAATACACATGACTTGCATATCCAATGAATAACGACTTTCCAATTTAGATCACATGCAAATAGTTTAAGTTACAGAAACAGCAGCATGGTATAGACACACGACAATCAGAAATTGATTGTAAAAACTGAAACACTCCAACATCAACAAGTAAACAGATGAAAAAATTCTGAGCAACATAAAATTTTAGAACATGAACAAAAAACCGTCAAA
>NW_021370100.1:0-377 GCF_001605985.2 Dendrobium catenatum
CTTTACTTTCTTTGTCATTTTGAGGCCTATTTATATGACCAATTTCTCATGTAAGAGTTAGTTTTTGAATGAATGAAAATTTGCTCTCTTTGTTCTCTTTGTGAGTGCATGAAAAGATATCTTAGTGAGTTCTTCCTTTGAGATCTCTTAGTGAGTTCTCTAGTTTTATTTTATTTTGCTTGTTCATCATCTCCCTCTCATTAGAAGCTCCACAAAAATCCCCATCCCCTAACCCCACCGCCGGCCCTTCCTTGGATCTTGCCGTCGGCCACCACCACCATCCCGGCCAACCACCTCCCCGACGCTCCTTTCCCCCATCCGGCCCACTCCCCTCCCTCACCCAATGTTGAATTTGAAATTTAGAATTCAAATTTTGA
>NW_021370101.1:0-798 GCF_001605985.2 Dendrobium catenatum
TCTCATCCAGGACTTGGGACTTGGCAATGGCAGAATAACAAGAACCATGGGAAATAATAATATAGCGTGTACAATATACGATAAAAATTTCTATATATATGAAATTTCAAATCAGGAGGGGTAATTAACTATAGGGGATTGCGCTTATAGGAAACCAGAACTCAGATCATAAAATCCTCGCAAAATGAGGGCGAAATCTCTGGGTAGTGTCTTATCTGCAAACCCATATGTCTTCCCAAAATTTACCCCGGAACTTAATTCTGTTAAAACTCCCACGAAGAAAAGCAGCGGGCGGAGTCCGGGGCGGAATTTTCGGAGCCCACATACATCTTGCGGCGGCTAGAACTGATTAAACATGCTTCAAGTGGCTTGGTTTATGGATGTTGTTAGTGCTAGGGGCATCGATGGTTTGCAAATGAGGCCAATGGCTTGCATTGGTAGCTTCTCCTCTACGTTGATCTAGTTGAATGTCTGTATTGTTATCTTTGTGATGTTCATCAATATTTATGACCCAATCTTCTCGCTTGTTTTGAATTGTAATGGTTTAAGCAAAGGTTATGAAAATGGGACCGAACGTTGAATCGAAAAATAAAATAAAATAGATAAATAATTAATGAGAGGTTTAATATTCAGCAGCTCGACTAGGGTTGAACTGAATGACGTAATGAATATTATAATTATTTAAATAAACAGTAAATGATATAATAATGATAGAATAAATACATAATGATATAAATTTGTGGCTAAAAAAATTTAGTTTATATATAAACTTATAAATTTAATATAAATTATTATTAA
>NW_021370102.1:0-272 GCF_001605985.2 Dendrobium catenatum
ACATCAACCATCCACAGAGTGCAGTAAAAAGTAAACATACACAGCAAAGTAATTTGATCCACAACATGTAGTGAAAACTATGAAAAATCCGGTACACAGTAGTAAAGTAAACACCAGCCTAACCTAGATCTATAGTTGGTTATCCTAGCACATCATCTAAAGTGTGTGTAGAAGGTTGTGTGGCAGGGGTAGATCCTAAGGTGGGTGAATGGTTAAAGTTGTTTAAAATTCTAAATTTGTTAAGGCTTAAGGAGAATTTATGTTAGAATTTA
>NW_021370103.1:0-302 GCF_001605985.2 Dendrobium catenatum
CCCCTTTCATTTCAACCTTCCAACGACTTACCCGGAGATCGCATCTCTCTTGTCTTTGGGTAAACTCTTCACCCGACTCTTTTATCTTCGATGTTGCTTCTCAATTGCGGTCTTAATAGATTCATGACGATCACATTAATGCTTCCCCGCTAAAGCCTAGTAATTAGAAGAGTTGAGTGAGAGATCTCTTGTAGTGACTAATCTTATTGTTAGTATAGGGATTTATTGTTGAAACCATCCATGTATGCAACGGTAGATTAAATTAACTGTTTTCTGATTTTAACTTTTATGCACGTGATTCA
>NW_021370104.1:0-351 GCF_001605985.2 Dendrobium catenatum
AGAATCCATCTTCACATAGATGTCCAGCGAAGTCCGATAACCGGTAGAAGTCCGGCGTTGGGTAGAAACTTGGCGATGAGTGAAGGTCTGGCGTCGGGTAGAAGTTCGACGTTTGTTGGTGGCCGAGGAGAACTACGGTATCACTTTGGTGGAGTTTTGGCATCAGGGGGGACTCTGTCGTTACTTGGGCAGAATTTTAGCATATGGTGGAAGTTAGGCAAAATTTTGGCATCCCATGGAAGTCACGCAGAATTCCGGCGTCATTTGGAATTTGGGCGAAACTCCGGTGGTGGTCGAGGAGGAGTCTCTTCCCTCCTATTTTTTCTATTCTTCTTCTCCTCCTTCTTCTTT
>NW_021370105.1:0-208 GCF_001605985.2 Dendrobium catenatum
TTTTTATTCTTCATCAAAGCCTTAGATGTTATTCTTAATTCTGAGCACTGCAAATTATTCTTACTTCTGAGCACTGCAAAGTGCTTAACTGTTTGAATAATATTTACATTAATTTCTTTGGAGAATTTTGAAGAATGACCCAAAGTTTTTCATTTGGTTGGTAAACAATGTAATTTAAATCTACAGGAAGTTTCAAACAAACCACAGA
>NW_021370106.1:0-313 GCF_001605985.2 Dendrobium catenatum
TTATAGGCATATAAATTTGCCTTAAGTTTATAAATTTATAAGGTTATTATATTCATTATTTTGTTAATTTTATTAATTTTTATGATAATATTATTATTTATTATGTCATCCAGTTTGATCTCGATTTGATTGGTCGAACTGTGAACCTCTCTTTTTTTCGATTCATTGTTCTATTTGATTTTCATAACCTTGATATTCAAAGCTAGACAACTTATTTGTGTAATATAAATTGTAGTATAAATGGTTAAATGAAGAATTTGTGTAGCACTAATTTTAAAGCATATTTAATAAATTTAAAGCCCATCTTAATATA
>NW_021370107.1:0-270 GCF_001605985.2 Dendrobium catenatum
CCGACGAAGGTGAGGGCCTCTGGCAAAGGTGAGGACCTTTGGCAAAGATGAGGGCCTTTGGCGAAGGTGAGGGCCTCTGGCAAAAGTGAGGGCCTTTGGTGAAGGTGAGGACCTCAGGTGTTGGTGAGGGCCTCTGACAAAGGTTAGGGCCTTTGGTGAAGGTGAGGGCCTCAGGTGTTAGTGAGGGCCTCAGGTGTTGGTGAGGGCCTTTGGCGAAGGTGAGGGCCTCTAGCGAAGGTGAGGGCCTCGGGTGGTGGTCCGACGAGGCTC
>NW_021370108.1:0-253 GCF_001605985.2 Dendrobium catenatum
GTTTCTATCGAGTCCTCCCAATAGAGCCCGATCAAAACCACCTATCGATTTTGTCTCATCCTCTTTAAACCAACTCTCCACTCTAAACATACTTAAAAAATCTATTTACACTTATTTTTTCTACCTAAACAACCCACTACTACCTAATTCCTCACAACGTATACTCCCCTCTCCAAACAGCTCAATGAAATCTCACAAAATAGAAACTTTCCCTCGGTTAACTCATTCAATATCCACCTCTCCCCAACTAATG
>NW_021370109.1:0-343 GCF_001605985.2 Dendrobium catenatum
GGAGAGAGCTAGAGAGAGATAGATAGAGAGAGATGGCAGGAGAGAGAGAGGGAGAGGGAGAGAGGGAGAGAGAGAGTGAAAGAAAGAGCAAGGGAGTGCAAGAGAGAGAGATAGAGAGAGCAAGTAAGAAGAAGCTAGAGAAAGAGCAAGCTAGAGAAAAAATAAGAGAGAGTAGGAGAGAGCAAGGGAGAGAGCAAGAGAGAGAGAGGGAGAGAGAGATAGATAGATAAAGAGAGAGAGACAGAGGGAGATAGAGAGAGAGAGAAAGAAAGAGAGAGAAAGCAAGAAAGCGCAAAGGAGTGCAAGAGAGAGAGAGAGTGAGAGAGAGCAAGGGACTTCAAGA
>NW_021370110.1:0-200 GCF_001605985.2 Dendrobium catenatum
GTATGAGAAGAGAGAATAGAGAACAGAATTTCAGAAACATGAAAGTATTTTTTATTATACTATTAACACGGTACGAGAGTCTATATATAGATTTACAGAGGAGAGTTGTATATATGGCAATACAGAAAATACAAATAGATATTTTAATCCTGTTGCTCTAATAAAGTTTGCTAAGTAAAATGGGCTTCCATGGGTTCAGA
>NW_021370111.1:0-236 GCF_001605985.2 Dendrobium catenatum
CTCAAAAAAACTACCAACAACTCCATTGGCAAGAAAATCGTCATGGATACTGATAACATATCGAAGGATTCTATTGACCCTATTTCACTGGATGGTTTACCTTCCAATGTTGAGAAGGTTGGTATGTTTCCCAATATTCATGAGCCCAGTGGAGAGAAGGTGGATGTTTTAAACAATTTGGAGAATGGAGAGGGAATTGATAATGCTATTGTTGATAACCCGGATTTAGATTTAGT
>NW_021370112.1:0-219 GCF_001605985.2 Dendrobium catenatum
TAATGTGGTATGTATGTAAATTTTCCAATAAAAAATAAAAAAAATTAACCTAAATAAAATAATAAATAAATTTTTATCCAAAAAGCAATACTTGAAAAGGCAATTTTGTACAACTTTTTTTTTATTATCCACCGAGCTTCATTCGTCCATTTGGAAAGATAATCAGTACATACACGTATCGGAGAAATCGATAAAAAATAGGATTTTTTTAAGAAACAT
>NW_021370113.1:0-351 GCF_001605985.2 Dendrobium catenatum
ATGTTAGGCCCTATTAACTAGTCCCGAGGCTAACTAAGAGGGGGGGGGGTGAATTGGTTTTTTTAAAATTTTTTAAAAACAAGAACAAATATTATAAACCAAAATCACCAAGGAAAAACAAGTACGAAAAAAATTAAAGTGCGGAAGTAGTAAAAAGAACACAAGGGTTTATAGTGGTTCAGCAAACTTGACCTACGTCCACTTCCCGGAGGCGCTCTCCGAGTATTGCACTACTAACGTGACTCTCCTTTAGCCCCCACAGCTAGGCGGAGAAGCCCTTACAAAAGCACCTCCTTTTTGCCACACCCGGCAAAGAAGAGAACCAAACTCCTTTTGCTTCCTCCTGAAGCA
>NW_021370114.1:0-292 GCF_001605985.2 Dendrobium catenatum
TTGTTATTGAATTAAATGGACACCTTCCGTAGGGGAACAAAATCTATGCGTTGCTAGGCGCCACTTAAAACTCACGGTGTTGAATTAATAATGGAGACCAAAGGTTTTATTTCCATAAAACCCGCTCCCACTCATTATTTATTTTATCTTATAAAATACAAGAAAAATTATGATTAAATCATGAAATTTTCAAGAACAATATTATTAAAGTAAATTCAAAATCTACTTCAGATTTTCTTGGCTTAAAAAAATACATAAACACTTTTCAAATATCTTTTGCATAAAAAATATC
>NW_021370115.1:0-255 GCF_001605985.2 Dendrobium catenatum
GAACAACCTCTTAATGTTTGATATTTTATTTTATTTTTTGTGTGTGTAATATAAACATATAATATTTTGTCATTCTGCTACAAAAATAGGTGGCAATATAGGCTTGGAGTATCGATAGTCGACTAGGGGTGTAAGTGACTCAAGTTGTTTCAAACTCGGCTCGATTAATAGCACTTGAGTTGAGCTTGATGAGCTAACGAGCTAAGCTCATGAAAATCAGATAGGCATAATCCGTGCATGATACAAATCACTTGA
>NW_021370116.1:0-246 GCF_001605985.2 Dendrobium catenatum
CTGAACTCCTCTCCCTCTCTGATATACTTCATACACTGATGTAGTGTTGATGGGACAATACCATAATCGTGCAACCACGGGCGACCCAGAAGCGCCTTAAATGAGGTGTCCGCATCAATCACATGAAATTTGGCCTCGGTATGGAGTTCCCCAAATACTAAAGGGAGCATGAATGATCCAAGGGTTTTTTGTCCCTTTTCATTGAAGCCGTGCACCATCAATTTGTCTTGCCCAAGGTGCTGCACA
>NW_021370117.1:0-209 GCF_001605985.2 Dendrobium catenatum
TAGTAAAACAAAAATCAAGTATAAAATATATATTCATCGTAGCTATAATGTTAATAGTTATCATTCAATATTATTAGAAGATAAGGCGATAATGCATGCAATAGGTTTAAATAACTTGGATCAATTATGTAGAGCAATTGAGATATGAATGAGAATATAAATTTTTAAAGTTAAAGCTCGATAATTAAAATGGAGAAGTGTCTCAAGAG
>NW_021370118.1:0-329 GCF_001605985.2 Dendrobium catenatum
TAGTAGGGAGTAAAAGTCGTCAAGACTGATCGGAGTGAAAGTTGTGCAAATGACAGTCTTGAATGCATGATAGGAGGGAGACAATACATTTATAATGTAGAGTTTAATGCCTTCGATGTCAATGTTGGACCCGACAACATAAATATTGTCTACTAAAGCTTTAATCTGAGCAAGGTATTGAGTTATTGTGAGATTTGGCATGGTGATGTGGTGAAGTCCATTCTTGAGTTGAATTACTCGAGAACGATTTGTCGGTTGGAGGCATTTCTCAAGCATGCTTCAAATTTCATGGGTTGTATGTAGCTTGAGGATATATAGTAGACTTGATG
>NW_021370119.1:0-501 GCF_001605985.2 Dendrobium catenatum
GGTGATTTTCTGAATTTGTGAATTTTGTGAAAATTTCGTAGAAATTCCGTATACTGTCGTTCTGCCGCTGACGAATTTTCTGAAGTATTCAATTTTTATGATTTAAATGTTTTGATGTGCTGTGATATCAGAAGGGAGTTATAAGGGGCCGGAATCCTTTGTGATTCCGTTGTCTGGGTCTGGGAAACCTGAAAGCAAGTTCTGTTCTGAAAAATCTGTATATATGTTCTATTTTGGTGCTTTAAGCACAAAGAGAGATATAAGGGGCTAGAATCCGTTGAAATTCTGTCAGGGTCCGGGAATCTGATATCTGTTATGTGAAAATAAATTATGTTAGGAAAATTCTGTATATCTGTTCTGTTTTGGTGCTTTAAGCACAAAGGGAGATATAAGGGGCCGGAATCCTTTGTGATTCTGTTGTCTGGGTCCGGGAAATCTGAAAACAAGATCTGCTCTGAAATTTTTGTATATCTGTTATGTTCTGGTGCTTTAAGCACAAAG
>NW_021370120.1:0-356 GCF_001605985.2 Dendrobium catenatum
GGTAATCTATAGATTGCAAAAATGTAGACATTCTAAATTTTTAGAATTCAAACGGAATGTTATCAAAAAGTGGTGGACGAGTTATCGAATAACCCTCTGCAGTGTTACGATTACCAAAATTCGACATGATCATTTTTTCAAGGTTTTCTAAAATACTATTTTTGAAAAATAAGCTCTGATACCAATTGAAATTACTAAATGATAAGAAGGGGGTGAATTGTGAAAAACTTTTTCTCAATAAAAAGTAATCCTAAATATGAGTTCTAATTTTTTTGTTAATTTTAAAATTTTATAACAAAAACTTAAACAAATTTTCTTTCTCAAATTTCACCACGCAATAATTATGAAAATTAAAT
>NW_021370121.1:0-415 GCF_001605985.2 Dendrobium catenatum
ACCAAATATAATAGACTCAAGAAAGAAAAAAGTATACAAACTGACTTAGACCTAGTCTACCAATCTTGAGTTGATTCCAAATTGCAGTCCGATCATGTGAACCTGAAATGTTAGTAGATAAGGTAGTTGTAGAGAAAAAAAAGAATGTTTACTATCATCAAAATCATAAGCCATAGATCCGAAACAATCTCCCCCTTTTTTATGATGGCAAACATTTCAATTTGAATTTGCAAAAATTAATATTTTCTCCTAATCTCCCCCTCACTAGAATAACACATTAAAAAATAGGGGAGATAAAAATACTTTTGTTGTTTTAAATTTTTTAAAAAAAAGGATATAAATTCAACAGTACGTTCTCCCCCTTTTACATTATCAAAAAGAGAGGAGGCACAAAAAATAAAATGAAAAAAAGACA
>NW_021370122.1:0-228 GCF_001605985.2 Dendrobium catenatum
GATAGCATCAATGGAGGATGCAAACATAGAATGGGGTTTATGCCTTTTGGATTTGGAGGAAGAATTTGCATAGGAAGAAACTTGACTTTGATGGAATATAAGATTGTTTTGAGTCTTATTCTTTGCAAATTTTCTATATCCATCTCACCAACTTATGTTCACTCACCAGAGATTATGTTGTCATTGAGACCATCTCAAGGAGTTCCATTGATTCTTCATCCTTTAGAA
>NW_021370123.1:0-361 GCF_001605985.2 Dendrobium catenatum
GGATTTAAGATTTAATATTTTAATGAAGAGAAGAAGCCGCTAGGGATGCTTATACTTCTCTTCGAGACGAAGATTAGGATGCCACTAGGGATGCTTACTCCTAACTTCAAAGATGTCAATAGGATGCCGTAGGAGGACTTATACCTAAAGACTGATTTCAAGGTGGTGAATTTTTTTAAAAGTTGATTTCTTTAAAGCTTTGAATCTTTTCCATCAACCCCAAATGACATTGACAACTTGCAAATGTTTTACAAGAGATCATAAGCTTTCGTATATGTCACTTTCTAGTAGGGAAATGAAAATATTTTTGAAGATTTGAAAGAATTGAAAATCTTTGAATTGAAAATTTATTTTCTCCTCC
>NW_021370124.1:0-290 GCF_001605985.2 Dendrobium catenatum
ACTTTTCCTACTAGTAGTCCACCATATTTGAGTGCCATCAAATCATTTTCCATAAGATGAGCTCTCTCTATAAGCTCGAAGAAATTAAAAATATAAAATGATACTAGTGGTTGTCTTAAACTATCACAACGTATTTTAAAAAAGTTGTAGCACTTCTCTATATGTGCTAATAAGTTGTGGAGAATATCTAGCTAAAGTAGTAAACTCTACCTTATACGGCACCACAACTCTACTCCCTTGAATCAGTCTCAAAAAAATCTCATGCATCTTCTGTTGTGTAGAAGCTGGTG
>NW_021370125.1:0-568 GCF_001605985.2 Dendrobium catenatum
AGCTCTTTTGAATTTGTAATTTAGAATTTCTGATGGGCTCCCCAAGTCTCTCCTCATCCATGCCTTTCTAACTATTCCAAAAGATGCAGGGTAAGAAGCCCATACCTCTTCAAATTTGATGAAGTTCCTATTATTAGAAGGAAATTCAAATAATTCCAGGACTATTGGACAGTGACCAGATGCAATTCTTGGGAGGTGTTTCACAAAAAACTTTTGATTGCTGTTAACTGCTTTAGCATTAACTAAAACTCGGTCCAATCTTTCCATTATCCTTTCATAACCTTTCTTGTTGTTACTCCAAGTCATCTTGGGACCAGTAAACTTGAGCTCATGGACGTCATTGGAAGTAATGAAATAATTCATCTCTCTTGGCCCCAATGAAAAAGAAAATTTCCTACCTCCAATCTTATCTTCTTTAGCCAGAATACAATTATAGTCTCCACCTATCACCAAGGGTAAACCTTTAGTGATATGGTTATTCAACCCATTCCATAATTCTCTTCTCCTGATAACATTAGTGCTTCCATAAACAGTAGTAACTCTCCATATCCCTTTATTAAGGATATCC
>NW_021370126.1:0-291 GCF_001605985.2 Dendrobium catenatum
AACACTGTTACTTGAAGATGAAGGAATGAAATGGTGGTCGGTCGGTGGGGGCCGGACTAGCCTAGATGTTAACCTTTTTTCAAGTGACGATGGGGGGCCTGACTTGCCCGATAGAATAGAGTGCGAACACCGGACGTAGCTCTACGGAAACGCACGTGCTATATTTCGACTTTTAGGCTGGTTGGATCCGTGGGTCATCTGGTCGCTACGTGGCGTCATTCTACTGACGTCCGGACGTAGAGCTACATCCGGTGTCCACAGCCAATAAAAAATCGAGAGAGAGAGAGAGAG
>NW_021370127.1:0-427 GCF_001605985.2 Dendrobium catenatum
CAGACAAGAACATGGCTTGGACTATGAAGAAACCTTTAGCCCTGTTGCAAAACTTCCCACAATTCGCGTTCTTTTCACCATTGCTCTGCATCATGGATGGCCGGTACAGCAACTCGATGTATCAAACGCATTTCTTCACGGCAGCTTATAAGAAACAGTGTTTATGCAGCAACCTAAAGGCTTTGAGGACAGCTTGAATCCTGACTATGTCTGCCACTTGAACAAAGCGATATACGGGCTCAAGCAAGCCCCACGGCAGTGGTATACCACATTCACCAATCACCTTACTACTCTCGGGTTTCAGTACAGCAAGGCAGACCCGTCTCTCTTGGTTCACCGTCGACGTGACATTCAAATATTTCTTCTCGTCTATGTCGACGATATCCTCATTACCGGTAATAACAGCGAGGCTATCTGCCAACTTCTC
>NW_021370128.1:0-240 GCF_001605985.2 Dendrobium catenatum
ATCAGATGTCGAAGAGGGTTGGTTTGAGGATTCCAACCGCTCTACATCAGGATAAGAAGACGGAGTAGGACCCGTAGAGTGGTGCCTATCTATCCGGGGAGAAGAATGGGTATGAGAACTATGTTGAATCTTACTAGGACTCTATGGTGGTGCAGAAGAAGGGGACAACTGACGACTGACTTTCTGTGGAACATGCTTAATATTTTTAAATCTCACTGAAGCATCAGTCAACACAATACT
>NW_021370129.1:0-451 GCF_001605985.2 Dendrobium catenatum
AGTGTACAACCTTAGTAGCATTGAAAACATTAACCCAGACGTTACTGAATAGACCTCTATCCAACCGTTGCCAAAGATTACCCCTGTTCCAAGTAAAATTATTACCATAAAAGCCAATATCAATAAGATTACAATTCATGATCATATCATTAAAATCTTCCATAGAATGAGAATTAGGATGCAAGCCCCCGACACGCTCAGATGGGTTAACAATAGTATTAAAATCCCCTCCAACTAACCAAGGTAAAGTACAGATATAGTTAAAATTAACTAGTTGATCACATAAAATTTTTCTCAAAGAACAGGAAGTGGCAGCATAAACAAAAGAAGCAACACATTGAAAATTGGAAAATTCAATATTACAATGAAGTCCCCAATAAAATCAATCTTCATAAATTCTTTCCAGAAAACCCTGATTTTATTGGAAACATTAGCAAAAGCATACTTAAAG
>NW_021370130.1:0-450 GCF_001605985.2 Dendrobium catenatum
CTGAATTCAAAAGTAGTCGTTATTGTTCGTACAGTACGATTCCATATCGTACAGTACGATCTTCATAAACAGACATCGTCCTGGTACGAAGATGTACGAACAGTTCAAAAACAATTCGTACTGTACGATATTATATCGTACGGTACGATCCAACAAGATATTATTCGTACGGGACGATGGTCTGGACGATCGGATGTTGTCTCTGTTCATTGTATGGTACGATTACTATCGTACAGTACGATGTGACAAAAACCAAGAGATCATCCGGGACGATATCTGGGACCATCATACTTCATCTCTGTTCATCGTATGGTACGATCAAGTTCATACAGTATGATGTTCAATTTTTTATTAGGCCTGGATTACATGCACTAATCACGGGTAAATTTAAGTAAGTATTTAAAACAGATTGTGCAGTACGAACATGTTCGTACAGTACGAACGGCACAA
>NW_021370131.1:0-501 GCF_001605985.2 Dendrobium catenatum
GCTTCTAACCTCTTTCGTCTCTTCGCAAGTTTACACCACACCTGTATCCTTCTTCTCAAAGTAAGCAAGTTTAGGTGTCTTGTTTGAGTCAGGTTTGTTTGAGTCAAGTTTGTAAGAGTCAATGGTTGTAAGTCTTTTTATATAAAGTTGTGTTTTATAGTATTTGTGTTCTTTTAAGTATTTTATGTCTTTATTTTGTATCTAGAAAGGTTGTCTTTTTGTGATAGAAAAATAAGAGCCCCCTTATTTTTTGATTGCATCACTTGGTATCAGAGCAAGTTAGGAAGTCCTAGGTTTGTGAGTCAGTTTGTCAAGTCAAGTCAAGTTGTGAGTCTTGTAAGTCTTGTGAGTTTTAAAAGACTTGTTAGTTTTGAGTTATGTTGTCATTTGAGTCTTGTTAGTCAAATCATAAGTTAGCTCATCGGGAGATGAGTTCGTAAGAAGGGGAGTCTGATGTAGACAAAGGGGGGGTCAACTCATGTCCAAAATAAATCAATTTTG
>NW_021370132.1:0-363 GCF_001605985.2 Dendrobium catenatum
AAACTTAGGAAGACGTGTCGCTAAGTTTAGTTTTGATATCTCTATCCTACAGGGAGCATGCATCCTAAGTCTATGTTTTCTAAGACTTGGTTCTTAGTTTTTGTCCTTAGATGTCACTAGTATTATAGGGAATGAAAGGAGGTTTTGTTTTCTAACCCTTAGGATTTTCGTACATGTGTCACTAGGCTTAGAGAATCTATAACAAATCAATAAAATGAAAAAAAGAATGAAAATTATAAATAAAAGGGATGTAGGCATTGTTGTTTTGGACACACTTCTTTAAAGACAAGTGTATCCTGAAGCAACAGTAACAATGCCCTTTGTTATTCCCGCAATCCAAATGAGGCACTTGATATGAGACTC
>NW_021370133.1:0-212 GCF_001605985.2 Dendrobium catenatum
TAGGATCTGATCGGCGGGAATCTAAGGACAGGGATGCGCCATGTGGTTGGTAGAAGAAGCTTCCAGAGGTATGCGGCTGTGAAGGAGTCTGCCATACGTTTGCTTTTTCTCTGGATATTGTGTGGTGTCACACTCGATCTTCTCAGCCGCCCAAAATTTTTTATCTTTTTTTAGAAAATATCTTGCGTTAGAGGTCGAAGGTGTTGCCTTAG
>NW_021370134.1:0-317 GCF_001605985.2 Dendrobium catenatum
ATCGATAAAATCAATGAAATCGTACAATACAGTAAATTCGATCAAATCAATAAAGCAGAAATCGATAAAGCAATAAATCTGCAAGTCAATACAGTAAACATGCATTCAATACGATAAAACTGAACAAGTACAAACAACTGGCTATGTTGCTGTTGTAGAATCCATTGCTGTTGTAGATATCCATATGTTGGTTTCTATAAGAAAAGAGTCGTCACTCTATTGCCCGTCGGCCGCCCGTCGGCATATCTATAAACCCCTTATGACTCCCATCTATATTGTAGTTGTAGAATCCATATTTAAAGGAAAGCCCGTCGGCC
>NW_021370135.1:0-842 GCF_001605985.2 Dendrobium catenatum
ATATATAATGATTTTTCTTTTTTTTTTAATTATGAGAATATAATTATTGCATGTTAAAAAAATTTCACATAATTTTATGCCTTAGTGTTACAAAAAATCACTATGCACACTGTGAACAAGCGACGTAACATATTTTGATTGAAGTTCGGACAAAAGCTATGTCCGGACTCCGCACGTAATAATTTCTCTAAGTGATGATGATGAAAATTGGGCATTGATGATCAAAAAACAGGGATCGGCTGACAATAATTGTGGGTGTCGATCATTAGGAAAAGCTCACACTAACTCCAAATTCAAGTTTAGTTTCATGCTCGCCCTTTATATATAAAAAAGGTTGATTTATTTATAGTTTTTTAAAGTGGTATTTTGATAAATTTAACTTAAATCATTAAAACACTCCATGAAATAGTTTATATTAATTCCCTTCAACATAAACAGTTCTTTTAATATTTAAGTGTTTTAATGAACTTGGAATCATGTTCTTTTAATCACATTAGATTTATCTTATATAGACACTCATTTTAATTATAAGTATACAAAAATTGAAGATCAATTGGTCCTACAATTATTATCCTAAAGTTCTAAATTGTGCTTCAACTGTTTGACTTGGTTTCATTTTGATTTACATTGAAATACTTTTGGTGTCATTAGCTTCATCTCGTCAAGATGCTCAGCTTGATTATAAAATTGTTAAAATCATTGTTCAAATTATTCTAAATTTATCTTCAAAAAATTATAATGAATATATTTCATCAAGATTTGTGTTTCATTAAGTAAGTTTTTTGATGATCTATCATTTGTGGCACTTGTTGCGTGTTAGAAAATACGCGGCGGTAGAGTTT
>NW_021370136.1:0-517 GCF_001605985.2 Dendrobium catenatum
GCACGAAGATCAATGAGCAAAAAGATTGGGTGGCAGACTAATTTGAACTATATATACAAAAGACAACAAAAAACTGCCCAAAAACTGTAAGTTTTCAATTTTGTACACAGTGGATCGTCCCGTACAATCGTGGATCATCCTGGACGATTTTACTTAAAGTGTCAGAAATGATTCTAATGTATATTGGTACGAGCTGTGTTCGTACATGCTCATCGTCCCGTACGAACTATGTTCGTTCAGTACGAACGGTTATTACATAGGTCGGTTCCCAAAATTCTTCATGACGTAACCAGCTAACGTAAGTCGGTTCAGTTCATCATGGGAAGAACAGGTTTCATCCTGGGATGATTTTATACAGAGCGTTTCGTCCAGGGACAAAAATTAATTTCATCCTGTATGATCGCATACAGAGAGTTTCATCCAGGGATGAAAATTAATTTCGTCCTGTATGATCTCATACAGAGATCTTCATCCCGGTACTGTTAAGATAGTTGCAATTTGCATGCTTTACATTTTT
>NW_021370137.1:0-339 GCF_001605985.2 Dendrobium catenatum
CGTCGTTGTAGTAGAGAGGTTCTTCAAAATCTTGTTCAGGATGAATTAAATTATACTTCTTTTCCAAAATATAAGCAATCAGATGTCCTAAGGCTATGTTCTTCTTTCTTTTATGATCAACATGACCAATTTCAAAGAGACCATAAATGTAGTCAATTAGGAGTTGGGCCTCATCTATAGGTTGTCTAGTCAAAATCAAGTAGGTAACAGTAGAAAGAAGAGGAGTGATGTTGACTCTATCACCAGCTTTAGGTATAATGGAAGTTCTTAATACATGCTGGATGATAAGGGCATCACGCACTAAGGTTGAAACTTTAGGCAAATGATCCTTAATTCTCT
>NW_021370138.1:0-252 GCF_001605985.2 Dendrobium catenatum
GGAATCGCTTCCTAGAGATTGGAAATATTCTTCTAGTCATCCTAAGGAATTAATCTTAAGAGACCCATTTAAAGGTGTGAGAACTTGGCGCAGACTTAAGAAAGAGGTTAGTCATTCTGCATTTATCTCTATGATAGAAATCACAAGTATAAATAAAGTTTTAGGGGATGAATTTTGGATCCTAGCAATATAAGAAGACCTGAACCAAGTTATTAGGAATGATGTATGGGAGTTAGTCAAGAGACCTAAAGA
>NW_021370139.1:0-267 GCF_001605985.2 Dendrobium catenatum
CTCATTTCAGATTTCCCAGACACTAACTGAATCTCATTGGATCCAGGCCCGTTATAGCTCCCTTTTTATAGCATATACAGATAGCATATTAATTCAGAAGAAATCCGGACAAATCAGAAATTAGACAAAAATTGGGCAGCACAACGGCAGTATACGGAATTTACACAAATTTTCCTGAAAATCACAAAATACCAAATTTGCACAGAATATAGATATCAACATTTCAGAACATTTATTCTACTGCACATATCCTTTTCAACTTCACAG
>NW_021370140.1:0-281 GCF_001605985.2 Dendrobium catenatum
GGCAGTTCAGAGTTCAGAGGCAGTTGAGAGGAGGCCTGCACAGGCCAAGTCGACAGTTGCCAGCCCGGTTGTTTTGCCAGTTTCTTTTTCTGCTTCTTCTGTTATAGTGCCTACTGAGCACATTTCTTCTACTCCTCCTTGTATTAGAAAGATGTATGAAAGAGAGAAATTTGTTGTAACTTCTGAGGGGAAGACAGGATCTCTTCCAGCACTTACGCTGAAGGATTTTGTTCTCCCTTCAACCGATGATGAATTAATGGAAGAAAACGATTCTGGCTATT
>NW_021370141.1:0-304 GCF_001605985.2 Dendrobium catenatum
CTTAAGCTCTCAACCAATAGGCCAAGGAGAGTTGTGTAACTTAGGTATTGTTAGAGGAAAAATTATTCTATGCGGTCCCGCAGGAATTTATTATTCTATGCAGAGTCCGGAGGGCGTCCGAAGACAAATAAAAATGTGTCAGACCCTCTTTTACTGGGTACCCAGCTCAATATCCCTCAATACACAGCGCTTAACTAGACTGCTCTCCCGTCCGGTGTCCACACAAAATAACAGCTCCACTGAGAGATCAAACAAAATGCTATATTATTCGGTACCAAGCGGTACCTAGCACATATACTGATAA
>NW_021370142.1:0-249 GCF_001605985.2 Dendrobium catenatum
TACATTCAACTTTTCTAAATCTTGGCTTTATTAAATACTAATTTCATTAGTTATTATCACTAAAGCCATCAATGCCAACATCAACTTCAAAATAACTAAATCAACTTAAAACTCTATCAACTTTTCTCTAGATTTTTAATCAATTTTCAAAATCCCTTCATTTCACATATTCAAATCATCAATTTCAAATCTGGATCTAGTTGATCGTTTCGGTCAACGCCAATATGCACGATAAACTTTGGCAAGTTT
>NW_021370143.1:0-580 GCF_001605985.2 Dendrobium catenatum
ATAGTACTGTACCCTTTAACAAATCTCCTATAGTATTCTGTCAGCCCTAAGAATCCTCTCAATTCCTTCAGATTCTTAGGCAATGGCCATCTCAACATCGCCTCCACCTTTGACTGATCAGCAGCCACCCCTTCCTTGGATACTACATGGCCCAAGTATTCCACCCTAGATTGACCAAAACAACACTTCTTCAGATTGGCTCTCAACTGATGCTCCTGTAGAACTTTCAATACCAACTTAAAATGCTTCATATGCTCCTCCTCAGTTCTACTGTATACCAAGATGTCATCAAAAAACACAAGCACAAACTTCCTGAGATACGGTCTGAACACCCTATTCATCAGTGATTGGAAAGTCGCAGGGGCATTGATAAGCCCAAACGGCATAACCAAAAACTCATAATGCCCCTCATGTGTTCTGAACGCCGTCTTAGGGATGTCTTCCTCCCTCATCCGGATCTGATGGTATCCTGATTTCAAATCCAGTTTGGAGAATATCACTGCTCCATGCAGTTCATCCAGAAGTTCATCAATCACAGGAATGGGAAATTTATCTGGAATAGTCTCCTTATTCAAAGCCC
>NW_021370144.1:0-317 GCF_001605985.2 Dendrobium catenatum
AGAGTAGAAACAATAGGGTGCACGGCTTGGATGAGGATAGTATATCGTCTATTGCAGCTAATGCAGTTAGTTTTGCTTCTTTATCATTTAGCCAAGATCTCAATTCGGTCAACTGGGTTTCTAATCAGCAATTGCTGTTTCAAAAAACTTGGAAACCTCCTCCAACTGAATGGATCAAACTGAATGTGGATGCTTCTCTTAATAACCATTATTCTGCTGGAATTGGAGGAGTAATTAGAGACAGCAAAGGTAGATTTTTATTTGCCTTTGGGATCAAAATAATACATTGGGATATTTCAACTCTTGAATTGGAAGCT
>NW_021370145.1:0-202 GCF_001605985.2 Dendrobium catenatum
AAATCAATATCAGTCAATGGTCAATGAGTCTATGCAACGTGGAATCCATAGTCAATGCAACAGCAGGCAAAACGATTAATCCAGCTCAATCAATCAGTACGTGAAATCTAAAGAGAATCCGTCGATCAATCAAATCAATCGTATCGAACCAATCTATCGTATCAAAGCAAATCTCTAGTATCAAAGTCGGTAAAATCAATCG
>NW_021370146.1:0-485 GCF_001605985.2 Dendrobium catenatum
CTTGGAAGTATATGGAACAAAATAGATCACATATTCCTTTAATATTTACTGAAAAATGATTAGGAAGGCAATGATTAGTTCAAGACTACTAAGCATTCGTATGAGAACTGCATAGCCAATGAAACAAAAAGCATGATACCACATGAAAGGGGCAAACAAGTGAGAATGATTGGTAAAAATGAAACTCACTATAGCTCAAACAAACACAAGAATTGAATACACAAAAAATGAATTTCTACAAAACAAACATAAATTAGTATAACCCACTTCAATACAACTCAATCCTAAAATTTTGATTAAAACACTTTGAATGAAACAAAAAATTGCCTCGTCTGGGGCGACTTTTTTATTGCTTCTTAAAACAACTTTCTAGTTTAAAAACTAAAATTTTCATGCTAAAAAACTATTTTAAGAAGCAAATAAGAAAGCCATCCCAAACAAAACCTTAGAAGGGGTTTTCGGTTGAACTTTAACAAGAAGCAGGC
>NW_021370147.1:0-203 GCF_001605985.2 Dendrobium catenatum
ATCATTAGATTTAGAAATGAATTAAGGACCCTTGTCTTTACGGATTTTATGTATATAAGTAAACACAAATAGATAGAGTTAGGAACGAGGAAAGAACGGAAATTTATAATCTAAAGCCTGATTTCAACACTTAGAATCAAAAACCGAATACGGATGACAAAGAAAACTCTAAGGCGTGCAAATGACACACAAATGACATGCAA
>NW_021370148.1:0-238 GCF_001605985.2 Dendrobium catenatum
ACCACTAGCCTTCGATACTTTCAGCACTTTAAGGACTAGATTTGGTGTTAATGACATAAATACATGAACTTGATTCTTACTGATTTCTAACATGTTATCTTTTTTTTTTTTTACTTATGTTATTTTATTTATGTAGTTTCTCATTGTTTATTTCTTTTTTTTGTTTTTATTTGTTGCTTTATTTTTCTTTTGTATGTTATATTTTTTTTAATCATTGCTGAATTTATATCTTATACCT
>NW_021370149.1:0-285 GCF_001605985.2 Dendrobium catenatum
CAGTATCAGTGCGAGCACAAAATCAAAACAAAAAAAAAAGAGAAAGGAAGAAAGCGTACCTGAGCCCAAAATTAACTGTAGAAATTCTGAAGCAGCTTCTTGACTATAAGTGCATCTAAAAGATCTACAAAAACACAAAGGTAGACTTTTGGAGATCTACAAAATGAAGATCTCAGTGTGACATCCAATCAGGCTATTGGAGATCCACTAAATGAGAGCTTTAGTGTGACATCCAAACAAAATTTTGGAGATCCACTAAATAGAAACCCTAGTGTGATATCTAGA
>NW_021370150.1:0-239 GCF_001605985.2 Dendrobium catenatum
CCTAGATGGTTGCCTACGTACCCCCTTCCCAAGGGATTAAGTTGAGCATAATTCTTCAAAATGTGGACAGTCATTCATGAGCTCTAAGTTCATCAAACTTCTACAATAGGTGAACTTCTGAATTGATAGTACCTTTGTGAGCATGTCAGCTGGATTCTCCTTGGTATTTATTTTCTTCAACCGGGCATTGCCTTCAGCAATTAAGTTTCGAATGAAGTGGTATCTCACATCAATGATTT
>NW_021370151.1:0-207 GCF_001605985.2 Dendrobium catenatum
CTTTGTTTCTTCTGGATTTTACACAAAGGTCAACAAATGCCCCCCAACAAATGGGGTACGCGTCTAGAGCGAATCACGTTTGTTGTATGTTGATCGGCCTTGTGGATCTCTAGGTATTTATTCTAGATGTCACACTAGGGATTTCTATTTAGTGGATCTCCAAGAATTTATTTGAATGTCACACTAAAGATTCTCATTTAGTGGATC
>NW_021370152.1:0-848 GCF_001605985.2 Dendrobium catenatum
ACATGAGTATCAAACACATAAATAGGGAAAAAAAGAAACACAAGATTTTTTTTTTACGTGGAAAACCTTTAAGAGAAAAATCATTGAGCCAAGCCCAGATGAAACGATCCCGCTATTGTTTGAATATATTACAAACAACTGATTTATTCTTGAAATTGAGGACGATCATATTACAAATGTCAACCATCTGACTGAAATCTAGTGATGAACGAAAATCACTAGGAAACTCGATGACGTTCGGTGGTCTGACAAAAATCTTGCGGCAATTGTCTAGCAGGTAGAAGTTCAGCATCAGTTGGCGGCTGGGTAGAAGTCTAACATCAGTTATTGGCCTAGAGAAAGTCTAGAGATAGTCTAATGACTACCATTTGTCGAGCGATGGTTGAGGAGGAGTCTGGATGTAAGACAATTCTAGTTTCTCTCTCTTTGTTACTTCAGTTTCCCTTCAATGAAGATTCAGAGATCTATTTATTGATTTTTTTGAGTAGCATGGTTAGTAAATAAGAGGTAGATTAAAGGTACACTAGGAGTGGTTTGAACGGACAACCAATATTAATCCCCTTTATTGTGGTCAATTTACTAGACTTTTAACTCTTAATGATTTCAAAATTTGGCAATCATGAGCTTGTTGAATTCAACTTATCGATATGCTTGATTCAACTATAAGCATGTCAAGTTTGGAAATCATTTTGTAATCCAAATTGGGTTTGAACCTTCAAAAGGGGCTTTGAGTCTTCGATTTGGACACATTTGGGCTTAGATTGAGTAAATTTTGGTGTCTTTGGGCTCATGTTTTCAAGACATTTGGTTAAACTATATGTTTTCTAAAATCAAAGCTTGGATGATCC
>NW_021370153.1:0-293 GCF_001605985.2 Dendrobium catenatum
TCGAATACTAGTAGTTTAGTAAAAATGTCAGCTAATTTATTCTCAGTTGCGACATGGTGTAACTCAATGTCTCCCTTGGTCATATGGTCTCTAATAAAGTGATGCCTTATGTCAATGTGCTTAGTCCTTGAATGTTGGATAGGATTCTTATAAATGCAGATGACACTAATGTTATCACAAAGAATTGAGATCGTGCCTACGGGTAATCCTAAATCCAATAGCTGTTGTTTCAACCAAAGGACTTGGGCCACACAATTTTTTATAGCAATGTACTTAGCTTCAGTAGTGGAAAG
>NW_021370154.1:0-360 GCF_001605985.2 Dendrobium catenatum
CTAGAAGAATAGACAGTCTATCAATTTCAGATAGTGTACTTGTAGTCACGCGTGTTCCTTTACAACACTTCAAAGAAATTATTCCGCGCGAGGTGCATAAAGTTGAAGAACTCGCCACTCTCTATCTGCCTCCCCGTAAAAATGGGACTATTCCAAAGAATGTGTTATATTCTACGGGAGTTCGTGAAGAGGAGAATCATGATTGGGATTGCATGATCCTCGATTCTGAAGAGGTGTTTCCTACGAGACTACCTAGGTTCAATACCAAAAATATTCAGAGAATGCTACGAAAGCAAGTCAATATTCCTACTACTAAGAGATAGCTTCGTACAAGTTTGGGCCTCTGGTATGGGAGGAGTC
>NW_021370155.1:0-466 GCF_001605985.2 Dendrobium catenatum
AATCCATTAAGCAAATATAAAGTTGTGGAGACTGGTATTTTTGCTTTAAAATATTCATATTAGGCCATCAAGGCCTACAATAATATGAATTCACTAATAAAGGCACGAAGCCTACGAGAAACCCGATCCTCGGTTAACGGCTCTGCCGAGTCGACAAGGTTCAATCTATAAAGAGAAATGACCCCCGAACACCCCGATGATGGTCGTGTTGATTTCTTATCTCAACCGGAGGGGTTCACAAATATTTTTCAAATGCCATCCCGAATACTCAAAATTCCACTCAAATATCCACCAAAAACCCAAAAACTCCATAAAAATTCCAAAATCCAAAAATATTCAAAATTCCAAAAATATTTAAAATTAAAATAAATCCATCAACCCGCACTTAAAAGTAAAATCCATCCGCCCTCCGCAACAGTTTGTCGAGGTGGATAAATTAAAGTTTACTTCAGCTCACAAAGAGCCA
>NW_021370156.1:0-416 GCF_001605985.2 Dendrobium catenatum
GCCTTTGGTGATCGAGGCCAAGATAACCCCGCCGAGGGAGCGCCTATCTTGTGGTGGAAAGAAGAGAAAGAAAGCGAATTCTACATGGTGAACATCGGGGTGTGACACTTAAACCATATATTCAGGGATCTACTGCCGAAAGGTCCCAGTGAAAAGGAAAAGAAATGTGGAGGCCAAAGCCTCGCAGAAAAGATATAAGATAAAGAAGAACGGATCTAGGCATGACATCCAGTACAACTTCTTGGAGTTCCATCCCTATCTATAAAGAATGTCAGAAATGGGTCCCAAAAAGGATCCATAATGACACTCCTCTCAAAGGTCGAAACCTTGGAGAATCCTCTAGGGGATCTCGTCGCTCACTAACTCCACCCAAAGAGTTAGTCAACTTTGAGCGTAGCCTACTAGTTGAAGAAATC
>NW_021370157.1:0-370 GCF_001605985.2 Dendrobium catenatum
CTTGGAGTTCAAAAGTAAGAATCTCTACTTGTGAATTAGGATTACTTCACTCTTTTCCTTCTTCCTTCTCGGTTCTTGTGAGAAGATCTGTCAAGGAGATCTGGTTCTCTACCGACACTTTGAGAGTGTGAACAGACGAAAGGGTTCACTGCCTACAGTTAGAGAGTGTTAATAGCCGAAGGGTTCGCTGCCTACACTTGGAGAGTGTGAACAGATGAAGGGTTCGCTGCCTACACTTGGAGAGTGTGATTAGCCGAAGGGTTCGCTGCCTACGCTTGGAGAGTGTGATTAGCCGAAGGGTTTGCTGCCTACACTTGGAGAGTGTGAATAGCTGAAAGGTTCTCTTCCTACACTTGGAGAGTGTGAACAG
>NW_021370158.1:0-342 GCF_001605985.2 Dendrobium catenatum
TTGGTACACAACTGTGATATACTGCAAAGGGGTTACGTAGTGCGCTTTGATTCACCTCTCAACGGTGTCCGCATCCGCACAGAATAATTTCACCAAAACATGATGCACGCCATCACCTATAAGTCTACTGCATGATATTGAGATCAACTTAAACTCTCAATATCAAATCTAAGATTTATACTGAACTTTTTGATGACTAACTTTTTCTCCTCAACTATAATCCTTTATGTTTATGGGTGTCAATATTGGGCGAATTATTGCATCCGGTCACCTGACATCCGGACAACAATCCGGATGCGCCACATCACCCAAATACATCTGGACCCAGTGTATTTTGCTGAT
>NW_021370159.1:0-2739 GCF_001605985.2 Dendrobium catenatum
AAAAAAAAAAAGAGAGCAACCAGTTGTATTTCTTAACATTACCTAAATTCTATTACTTTTCATCAATTATTTTTCAATACATTGCAATAAGTAATGCTCGTCAACAACTAATGCTTGTTATTCACTAATTTTGTTTTTATAGCCATCCAAGCATATCTTCTATCCAGAGAATGGTCAAATAGATTGCCCACCATTATCTGAATTTTGATACTTCCCTTCGTTTGATATATGTTATAACCTAATGTATTTTTTGTTATCACATAATACTACATTATATTATAAAAACAAGGAAGTTTATCACCCTCCATTACCTGAATTTTGATTTACCTTATCAACTCTTGTCAAATGTCTACCAATGTCAAACATGAGACTTTCATTAGCCACAACATATGATGTCTATCTTTAAGATATCTCGGTCTTCCCTTATATTAGCATAATGATCCAACCAATTATTTAGTCGTCAAAGAAATTGACTCCCCTTATAATTCATCAACTGACACTAATTCTTGCTTGAATTTCAATACTCCCCCTTTGACAATTACTTAACTACTCCAACAATTGATGTACCTTAACATATGGTTATACTCGACGCTCCTCTTATCATAAAAATGATCAAGCTAATCGTCTACTCTCTTGAGACCTCCGATATTTCCATTTTGCTTTTGCATGATACCTACTAATGGCGCACATTAGTCTTTCATGAATCATTGGTATCTAACATTTGACTTTCCTCTTTCTAGTAGTCCAACCTCCCTTGCTACTAAGAGAATAATCAAGCTAATACCCCTAGATAAAGTTATCGGCAAAAGCAAAAAATGTTGCATCAAGGTAGCACAAAATTTTTAATTTTTTTATTAAAAAACTACTTTAAGAAGCCATAAAAAGCCGCCCCAAACACAGACTTAGGGTTTGTTTGGGACGGTTTTTTTATTGCTTTCTAAAACGGAGTTTTAGTACAATTTTTTTTTATTTTTGTACTAAAACTCTGTTTTAGAAAGCAATAAAAAAGCTGTCTCAAACGAAGCCTTAATTTGCCGCTATATCATTACTTTTATTTTTATAGATATTTAAAGGGTTGTTTGGGATAATTTAAATTATTTTTAATTTTATTTTTCTTTTATTTATTTATATAAAATAAAAATATATTTGATATCTAATAAATGTTAATTTATTTTATTTAGTATTATATAAGATGGTGATGACAGCCTAAACCTGAAGTCAAACCTTAATAATCAAAATATGACCTATCTAACCCATTTATTTTTTAGCTTATGAAGTAGATATAGGACCTGAATCTTCCTGACTCTTAGATACTATTTTAACCTCTTTTAAGCTTGACGGCTTTCTTATCACTACTTTAAATGGATTTTTTTTTACATCAATTTTTTTTAAACTAAAAAAAATTGAATTAAAAATCTACTTTAATATTTAAAAAATAGTAAGAAAGCTGTTCCAAACATAATTTTAGTGAAATTAGAAATCACTGAAAACAATAAAATTGAATTAAAACTATATATATGAAATAATAGTAAATCAAATATGTTATACATGAAAGATAATACCATTATATAAATAATGTATTACAGCTATTACTTGAATATAATTAAATGATTTAAATCATTGAAAAACAAATGTAAACATGTAAGTGCCATTTTGAATTGCTTTTATTTCATATTATTTTGTAAATTTTATTTTATTTTTGGTTTACTTGTGTTATTAACTTATTATGCAAAATAAAATCTCATATTTTTTTCTTTTCAGAAAGATTAAAAATGAAATAACTATGATAAAATCAAGGGGCATTTATATACATAACGAAAAATTCTTAAAAATTTATATATCCAATCAACATCTAAATTATTATATTTATTTATCAAACATCTAATTCATATCAAAATATGTGCATAATTAGAAAATGTATTTCACTTTTGATAAGAGAATGTTAGTGATAATGTTAATAAGATTTAAATTTTGGGAGTTATATAAATAAATATAAATATTTAGATGGTGGACATATAAATAATTTAAAAAAATAGCATAAGTGTAAATTCTCTTAAAATTCAATGCATCTAGATATAAATAACTTAAAGTTGGTTTGGGATGGCTGTCTTATTACTTCTTAAAGTAGTTTTTAGTATAAAATTAATCTTTGTTTAGGACAACTTATGGTCATTATTTTATCGTTGTTTTTATTGAATTTTTATATTAGAAAGCTACTTTTGAAAGCAATAAGAAAGTCGTCCCAAACTAAGCCTAAGGCTTCATTTGGGACAGATTTTCTTGCTGCTTTTTAAAGTAATTTTATTGTATAAAAATTTTATTTTTTAAACTAAAAAGCTATTTTAAACAATAAAAAAAAAATGTCCCAAATGAAGCCTAATTTTTATACTAAAAAGCAGTAAAAATCCCGTCAAAAGAAACTTTAGAAGTTACGGTAGAGAAAGAATAACTCATATTTGCAGCTAAAATTGGCATGCTTTATTTCAATTTCGTTCTCTTTGCTGAAGTTTTCTTGATTTTTATAGCTTCAAGACTTTCGATTAAATACTTGTTATGGCAAAAAAATTCATATAAACACTTTGATACGTTTTTCATTGAGGCAGAATTAATTTTAGTATGTGCTATTTAGTTTACACACCATACATTATTTCTTAATTCATTAAATTGTTAGATAATAAAATTAAATTAAAAATAAATATAAATATTTTTTTCTCTAATAATTTATTAATATTTGTCTTT
>NW_021370160.1:0-241 GCF_001605985.2 Dendrobium catenatum
AATCCCCAAATTGGACCCAATCTTTTGATAAGAAAACATCAGCTTGACTTGGAAAATCGTTGAATAGATTTAGAACATGCAAGAGAAGCCTATAAGATAGAAAACCGTGAGAAGACTGAGAAGATTTTCATTTCAAAAACCAACTTAAGTTTGATACAAATTTCAATATAAAAAATCGAATCAACACGCACAAGCGGTGGGAGAGAGGGGCCTTTAAAGATCCAATGGAGTCAACCACAAC
>NW_021370161.1:0-211 GCF_001605985.2 Dendrobium catenatum
ACTAGAAAATATATTATTTATATGTCCACTATCTGAAAAGACATTATTTTAGATGTTAAAAAATTTTTAGCACATTCAAACTAAATAGTTAATATCAATAATCAATAAAAAATTAAATCATAAAATAAGATATCAAGTTTAAAACCATTTTCATCTGTCAGCCGACAACAGTCCTGACAAGCTATTGGTCGTTAAATAAAATTTCCTCCTC
>NW_021370162.1:0-900 GCF_001605985.2 Dendrobium catenatum
TAAGTGAACTCAAACCTTAAATGAACCATAAAAGGATTGAACTTCAACTGAAATTCAATCAAAATTGAACAAGACTTGGACTGCAGGGGACACTTGAACTTGATGAAGACGGATCCAAATTTGAACAATTACTTATACTTGAAACTTTTAAGCAATCAACTAAAGTTATACTACAAGGAATTGTATGCAAGATGACAAAAAGATTTGAACAAAAATATCAAAGACTCAACATGTATTCAGATGATTTCTCAATAGAGGAATTATAAAGAATTTGATTTGAAGGATAAGAAATGTTCCAATAGAGTTATTATTCCAATTGGAATGTAGATGCTAATTAAAGAAGGCGATCCATCTGAATCCTATCCAAGCAAGCAAAGACTCATATGCAAACTCATTACAAGTGTGATGAAATCTATGTGAGAAATAGTGATCAAACTATATCAATTATTTCAACTAAAGATGAGGGATCGATGAATTTGATCTCAAGTTTGTTGCAAAGAAACTTGCAAATACGATTTGAAGAATATGATTTTATATCAAAATCATAGTTTTGGGAGAAAGCTATTGGATCATAACGGATCATACCAGCAATGAGGTTAGAATCTATGAAGGAATGTTATGTCATATCTCTTATCAACAACAATTCAATTCCAAGAAGATATAATCACGAAGGAGATCAAATACTAATGAGCAAACAAAAAGGCTTGTATGCAAGGAACAATAAATGCAAGAGTAGCATGCATGTCAATAACAACACACTCGATGAAGTATACATGAACTGCAATAAGGATCATGCAGTGATATATCCACAAACAAAGTAAAGAAGAGGTAGGAGAAGTGGATCCTTTGATATCAATACGGACTGATGTGTAAGTGAGCACATAACGGTCTATTTTCAAA
>NW_021370163.1:0-375 GCF_001605985.2 Dendrobium catenatum
AGTTTGTTCGTCCATAAACAGAGGTTCACCAACTCCTACAGCCAGCCTTGCTAAATTAGACAAATCCCAGTATTCTAGCAGCAAGTTTGGAAGCCCGATCCAAACTGGCGAAGTAAGCCTTCTTGAGGATTTAGCCGAGAAACCAGTAGTCCATTGTTCTATTCCTATGAAGTTCCCCCCCACCCCCACCAAAACATTGTTCCTTGCTTCTAAATCAACAAACCAACATAAAAACAATCCGATCCCATCGCTGCAATTTGTGTCAATCCAAGGTGCTCCCAATTCCTTTGTGTAGAGAGAGTTGCTATTTGCATGTTTTACATTCTTGCAACTTGTATTGTTTTGATGATTTAAAATATTATTTTTTTATATGTC
>NW_021370164.1:0-279 GCF_001605985.2 Dendrobium catenatum
GGATTAATCAAATTATTTCCTAAATCGCTCTCCACCTGTTTGGAAACAATTTGAAACCTAACCTGACCGAATTCCTCTTAACTTTAAATTGCTCCCTAATCCAATTAAAGGAATTAGGAATTAATTAAACCTCCTTGCTGGCTTTGGAAAACCACCGGTCCCTGTAATGATAATTAGGATTTATTTCCTAATTTATTACTTAGCCTCTTTAGAGAAAGCTCCTCACGTTTCTCAGCCAATAATTCTTCACCTGAATGTGAAGCCTTATGTTCCCACCTC
>NW_021370165.1:0-299 GCF_001605985.2 Dendrobium catenatum
CAAAGACTCCTGAAGAGAAGAAAAATAAAGTTTATTTTGATATTTCTTTGAAGAATGAGATAAAGCTATATCCCAAGTAGAATCAGAATTTGAAAAAGAAGTATGAACGATAGGATCACCAGTCACACACTTAGCTGATCCCTGCCTCGGATCCACTAAGTATTCTTTGGGAATCACTACAGCTCCTAATTTCATATTTCTGTCAAGCCATTCTTTAAAAGTGATGCAATCTTCAAGTTGATGGACCAACATCTGATGGTAGGGGCAATAATTAAACTGATCTGACTTACCCACTTCTT
>NW_021370166.1:0-210 GCF_001605985.2 Dendrobium catenatum
CACATTTATTATTCTTTGGGATTTTTGTTAACAGTATAGTATTATTGGTCATATGTATTGGTAAATTTAAAAAATTACATTTCAAAAACAAGCAATGATTTGAATAATGAAGATTCGTTATGTTCGATTCTAACAGACTTTTGAAGCGATTCATAAGATGTTCAAAAAGCTTGAAACTATAAGAAGACATTGAAGAGAAGAAAAGAAAAG
>NW_021370167.1:0-208 GCF_001605985.2 Dendrobium catenatum
TTCTGCCCAGAGAACAAACAACTGCCCAGATCTCCTCGTTAGTGACTGCACTCTCAAGAAAACCCGCCACTTCAACCAAGCTGTCACAGTGGGAACCAAGGGAAGGCCACCCATCTTCCACAATAGCATTTCCACACCATTTCTTTTCAAAGAAACATTGAATCATTTCAGAGATCTGAAATTGTTCTGTTACAAATGATCCATCCGG
>NW_021370168.1:0-955 GCF_001605985.2 Dendrobium catenatum
ATCAACAATAAGTAATCATCTCAATCGACAATCATCGACAATATACAACCAACAATGATCTTCCAATGATCATCGACAATTGTCATCAAGTGGAGAATATGAAGACCTAATTTCCTCGCCGTCGATTCGCTCCGGTCGAGTCGAGCCACTATCTTACCTCCCGGCACCGGGGAGGGGACGCCGGGAGGCTGCCAAAATTTACATAGAAATTCAAGACTTAGCCAAATTTTGGGAAGATTGGAAAAGCAACTTTGAATCAATTAATTAAATTAAAATTTTTAAATTAACTATGAGATTTTAATCCAACATTAAGCCTCTTAATTAATTTAACTAACCAACTTGAATAAAACTCACTTCATAGATCTAGCATATTTATGATGGTTAAGGTGGAGAAAGTAATGTCTAATGAGAAGAATAAATCTTTCATCGTATTGTTCTCAATATGGTTGGGATGTTTAATAACAATTTTGGGAAAGATTAGAGTAGATTGAAGTTCACAAATCTACATTATAATTTTTGATATCAATATCATATGATGATAAAGTAGAGATTGAATTTGACATGCAATAAATTTAACAAGTTGCAATGCATACTACAATTTATCTATAAATAGAAGTCAAAGAATTTATAGTGCCCACTATAAGCATGTTATAATTCATCTAAGAGAAAGAATAGGAGAATTTCTAACAAATAAGATAATTCTTCTACGAGCACGATCTAATAGTGGTGATTGAGCAAACACCCTCTACGAGCCGTGCTAAGTGATGCTTATAAGGGTTAAAACAAACTAAATACAATAATTAAAATCCAGAAAAGCATTTACGCCACCGTATCCGCAACATGTATACAAGCGGACAGAAGGCGTTCGTAGGTCCTTAAATGAAATCCCGGACTATTTTCTAAATAAAATCACTTGCGCAATGGATCATGTTTAAATATTTTAAAATGCCCCTTA
>NW_021370169.1:0-258 GCF_001605985.2 Dendrobium catenatum
CATCAATGATATGAAATGTTGCCTCTGTATTAAGTTCTCCAAAGCTCAAAGGCAAAACTAAAGATCCCAGGGTTCTTTGCCCTTGTTCATTGAATCCTTGTAGAAACACTGTGCTTCTATTCAAATACTGGACATCCAAGGCCAATCCTTTGAGTGTTTTGAGGCTCATTAGATTAACAGAGGAACCTGGATCAATCAAAATTCTATTTATTTCAATATTATTGCTCTCCGCCGTAACATATAATGGTCGATTATGAT
>NW_021370170.1:0-272 GCF_001605985.2 Dendrobium catenatum
CTAAGTGGTATATTATTGATTCGGAGGAAAGAAAAAAAAAATAAAGTTATTATTATTAATTTTTAAAATTTTAAAGTCTCCAATTAAATATTAATTTTGTGAAGATAAATATACTGGAAAAGAGTTATCATATATTACAGCTAAGGTTGGAAAGCTTGTTTGTTTTTTGTTGGCGGCATTTTCGCGTGCTATTTTGACTATTATATTCCATCTCTGTGTTTTCCCCCTTTCTTTCTATTAATAATTTAAATACAAATTTAATTGTTTCTTGT
>NW_021370171.1:0-280 GCF_001605985.2 Dendrobium catenatum
ACAGAAGAGAACATGATTAATCATTAATCTTAAGGAACTATCTAAAGTTGGTTATTAATCATTCAATGATGAATTTTGCCTAACTCTTTTGATTTTGGGTATAGTAACTTCCAACACTTATATGTATGTAATGTTCCCATCCAACTCATAAGTAAAAACAATCCCCTATTGCCAGCTTCCAATAACTATTAAAATGTCATGTTAAAAAGCAAACAAATATAAATATATATATTTTTTTAAAAAACCCTCTTTTATATATATTTTACTAATAAACTTCTTG
>NW_021370172.1:0-329 GCF_001605985.2 Dendrobium catenatum
GTCTAGGTACCAAAAGCACTCATGAGGTATTTTATGAGAGCATTTCAATAAAATGATCAAACATTAGACTTGGGAACCCAAACAAAATTTGGGTTCACCTTTTGGCAATAATAATCTAGATGCATGTTTGATATATAATATATTATATATTTTAGGTCTCCATACTAGATATATTTTACTATGAATAGTGCAAGTGTGAGAAATATGACCAATCATTCCACAAGAAAAATATTTAACTCTAGGAAAAGGATTTATCAATCTATGAGTTTTATACTATCTTTTACTAGCTTTAGAAATTGTACACTTTTGATTATGATTGTAAAATTATT
>NW_021370173.1:0-431 GCF_001605985.2 Dendrobium catenatum
ACATTTAATTTATTTAATAATTTAATAAATAATTTATAGGCCTCCACAAATTATTTTATAGGGCATTGCTAAGTTTTACACAAACCCATTATACTATATTAAGAAAGAAGTGTATGATTTTAGGCAAATAACTATTTTTTTCTCTTAACTCAATTTTAAGTTTTCTATCATATATATCAGATGCTATTGAAGCGAATTGAAACCCTAACTCTATATACAAAATTCCATCACCAAAGTAATATTCCTAGGAGTAAGCTTACTAATTTGTAATACTTCACTTTGATATATGGTTCTAGAATTTCATTGTTTCATGTTGAAAGTTTTATATACGATGTTAAGCCTAGGTGAATTATCCCTAGGCACACAAAGAGGGGGGAGGGGTGAATTGGTAGTTTTAAAAATCTTACTGGAAAACACAGTTTAATTTTTAT
>NW_021370174.1:0-209 GCF_001605985.2 Dendrobium catenatum
GTTTGGGATTCCTATTGGAATTAAATGTTGTGTTTGTTTGTATTCCCCCTTTCATACTTATAAATATGAGGGGTTTGTTATGTTTTAAAATAGTGAATGTTATGTGATTTTTGGAATCTAACATGCGGGTTATTGGAAAAGCTTGCGAGCTTTGTCCATCTTCTTTCTCATCCCCTCCGGAAATCTTGCGAGCTCTTTCCAATCTTTCG
>NW_021370175.1:0-237 GCF_001605985.2 Dendrobium catenatum
ATCAAGAGCATGGCTTGGCACAGGGTCAATGGTGTTATCATTTTCATTTTTATATAAATTGCTTGGGATTTTATTAGGATAACCTTGCAGGCTCTCTAGATTTCTTTTCTGCTTTTCAAATGGATGTAAATATTTGTAATAATTGTTAAGGGTTGTGAAAACAACTATGAGTCGAGATATTCTTATCCAACTCGGATTCTAAAGAAGAAGGCATCCCTAAGGGGAGAGTCTTCTTCC
>NW_021370176.1:0-310 GCF_001605985.2 Dendrobium catenatum
GCAGCCGCCCCTGTAGAGAGACTTCTTCTACATTTTTTGGAGCTGCTAGGGCCGGCCAAGCTTTCACTCCACGATTCCATTCCCTCAGCAGCGGCAAGCTTCGGCCTCCAGCCCGATCTGCTTCCTGCAGTAGCTCGACTCCTCACCAGCTGCAGCAACTTCAAGCCCTAGCAAGAGATGCACTCCACGCCTTCAGCCGCTCTTTCCTCTTCTCCATCCGTCAAAGGTAAAGGAAGAAGAAGAAAGTCCATTCAAAAGTTCCGGCCATCACTATCCTTGCACAGCAAGTTCCGGCCATCACTCTCCTTGC
>NW_021370177.1:0-272 GCF_001605985.2 Dendrobium catenatum
TCATCCAGGCCGATACAATATCGTCCTGGCCGTCTAGTTCAAATCCGAGTTCAATCATCCTGAACATCGCCCTGGATAGAGTATGGCCGACGTCAATCATTCAGGACATCGTCCTGGCCAATTCTGCGATCGGTCCGGCCGATGTGATTTATCAATCAGCCTTACTTGCTTTCCATAATTGTCAGATTAATTTAGGCATAATTATGCTGTATCATTCAGGCCGATATGGAGATCGTCCGGGATGATAATTTAAAATAAAGAATACCTAAATT
>NW_021370178.1:0-276 GCF_001605985.2 Dendrobium catenatum
ATAGAATCACAATCAAGAATCTTATAACTAGGAGAGACCTAAAACTAGGTGCAAGCGCATCCTAAGCATCAAAATCAAGAAGTGACCTAATTAATTATAAATTTGATTAATGAGTAATTAAAGGTAAATTACTCAATAACCACACCCATTGAATCAATTCAAACATGATAATCTCTATTTAAAATTTTAGAAAACCATCCAAAAGCATGCCAAAGATTTAAAATCTACATAATTAAAACTAATTTTCAAAATTAAATGTTAAAACATAAGTTTTAA
>NW_021370179.1:0-387 GCF_001605985.2 Dendrobium catenatum
AAATTATCAATAGAATATTCATTCAAATTCTTTGATTAACAAATAGTAACAACTTTAGTATCAAACTTATCATGTAGACAACGTAGAATTTTATTAACTTTTTCAAGGTTTGAATACTTTTTACCTAAAGCATGCAATAATGTCACAATTTAAATAAATTTAGTATACATGTCTAAGATCGTCTCATAAGGTTTCATGCAAAATACTTCATAATCATGCATTAAAATATTCAAAATGGATTGCTTGATTTCACTAGTGCTTTCGTATAAAGTGTGTAATTTATCCCAAATTTCCTTACCAGTAGTGTATGTGGAAACAAACATAAAATCTTCAGAATTTAAAGGACAAAAAAAAAATAGTTTAATGATTTAGCATTCAATTGAGCAT
>NW_021370180.1:0-202 GCF_001605985.2 Dendrobium catenatum
AAGAAGTCCGTCGGTGGTTGGGAAGGCGGTGGTAGGGAGGAACTCCGGCGGTGGTCAGGAAGAACTTTGGCAGCGGTCGGCAAACTGGTGGATGTCGGACATCGGTCGACGGACTGGAAGAACTCTGGCGGTGGTCAGGAAGAACTCTGGCGATGGTCGGGAGGAACTCCGGTGGTGGTTGCTAAGAACTCCGGCGGTGGTC
>NW_021370181.1:0-239 GCF_001605985.2 Dendrobium catenatum
TCCCGATCACGAGAGAGAACTTTCGATTAAGGCTAGTTGTCAATCAGATACGTATAGAGAATACGTGTTATCTGACATATAGTAGCAGCATAGATTTGGAATTGGAGAATTGGATTTGGATTTGGGAATTTGAAGTGTTTGATATTTAAAGTAGAAATTGCACCATCTAACACTTAAAGTGGATGTTGGGGGAATGGATGATGAACCCGATCAAGATCCCATGGTTCCGTCGTCCCGGG
>NW_021370182.1:0-245 GCF_001605985.2 Dendrobium catenatum
ATTTTTTAGAGAGGTGGTACACATGGGTGGATCTACAAGGTGTAAAGATACTTTATCGTCAAAAGGTTGACAGAAGAGGAAAGACTGACAACAGATGGGATGTGCTTGAAGGGGAAAGAGTTAGCATGGTACTAATGGAGAGATACGAGGCAACCCATATGTACCTAGAGGGAGTTTAAGGATTGTTTATTGGAATGTTTTGTAGGGTACTTCTATGAGCAGTTCTTCACCCTAATGCAAGAGAA
>NW_021370183.1:0-1846 GCF_001605985.2 Dendrobium catenatum
TGGATTGTAGGAGAAATTATTACATCCGGTCAAAATCTGATCGGTCCGAATGTATATCGAGTCCAAAATTTCGAGTTTTAGGTGACATGACGCGTGGTTATTGGTCTCTGAACCCATTCAGACACCGGATGTAATAATTGCTCGGATTATAGCCTTAAGCACATAGGTACCATAAATAATTGTCTTTATTTTAACTCTTTTGAGAGAGCTAAAATAATTAAGGAGATTTTATTTGGTTCATAGAGAGAGGTCCACATTGACATTGAATGAATAATAACTTTCGAAATCATAATTTTTTACAATAAAATCTTTTAGAGATTTAATATATATATTCTGATGCAATAAGTTTTGACATCTAAAGATAGGAGAACAAATAAAAAAACTTATATAAAAAAAAAGGCGGGCAAATGATATATTTACAGAAAAAAGGCATGATTGTCACGAATTTAAGGCAAAATTTGAATTAAAGATTTTCGTAATTAAATTCAAAATCATATGAACTCAAATTTTCACAAACTTATAGTCAAATTGAATATCTCAAAAAGTTGAACTCAACGATAACAAAAGTGATCCAATCCAAACCAAAAAGAGCTCAAATCAACCACCGAAGATCATTGTTAGTAATTGACATCATCTTTAGACTCTTGCCAATATTTAGCTATATTATTGAGTCTTAATTGTCCGCTTGTGAATACCATATTTCTATAATCTCTACAAAAAAAATCAAGTATTATTATTGAGTGTTAACTGTTCATATGCTGAATACTTGATTTCAGTATCTGTAATCCCTCTCATGAAAAATCTTACATTTGTTTTCAAATAATCTCCTCTTCTTTAGCTATGATAAAAGAAGAACTTTTGTATCACCTACTGTATAGTGATTTTTTTTTTTTGCTGGATTAGGCCCCATAATTTTTTTCTCTTTACATATTTTTTACGTAAAAAATTTTCTCATATTACTACTTTTATATGTGCTTGCTAAATCTTTGTACAACATTTTATGCAACGTTGAGATGTAAAACATACACTCTATCAACTCAAATTTTCTAAGACCTAACAACCCTAATGCTCATATTAAAATTTGGCGGGTCTTTATGAAAAATTATAACATGTGGGCTAATTTTTTGCACTCCCAAGTAAAAATGCCTAAATTCTTCTAAGAAAATGAATAAAATTTCTATAAACTGCTTGATCTTATTCCTTCTGGCATATTGGTGATATTATAACCAGTTCATTTGATTTATCTCAAGAAGATTAATTGTGTAACTTTTGAACAAACTTCCCCAAAACTCACCAATCATCTCTACAGATCCTACCTCTTTTTTTATGTTTAGGGTTACGATATCACAATGGAAAATCTTCTAAATTTGTTATTCGGCAGCTTCGATATCTCCAAAATCCAGCTAAGTTCATCCGTCAGAAGCCAAATCTTGTGTCATGCAATGCTGATTTTATATACCAGAAAAGTCTAAGTTCTTTGCTTATGATCGCTGCAGATGTCCAAGCAACTGTTCCAGAACGAAGCTTCGTATATGACGACGAGGTGTCGTTTCTCATGGCTATTATTGCATCCGATCATCGGACGCAGAGATATATCTAGATATTAATAAAATATTATTTTAAATTAAGCGCAACTAAAGCGTATGTAAAGCGCAACTAAAGTGCAGGTAAAGCGCAAGTAAAGTGCAGGTCAAAGTGCAATCAAAAGCGCAGGTAAAGCGCAGTCAAAGCGCAACTAAAGCGCAAGGCAAAAGCAAAGGTGACGTGACAAAATTTTATTGGATGTCCGAACCTATTCTCCGCGTCCGGTGACCGGATGCAATAATTTGCCCAGGTCAAGAGCTTT
>NW_021370184.1:0-748 GCF_001605985.2 Dendrobium catenatum
AGAAAGAAACAATAATTTTTCAAAACTCCTTTTAAAAAATATATATAATAGAAGATTAATGCACGAATTGTTGAATCAGGAATCAAGATTTTCAAACTTAAGTATCAAAAATATCAAGGGTTTTCTTAAGCTTTAAGAAGAACAAGAATGGTAAGCATTAAAATTTGTGGGCTCATTTTATGCCTCTTGACAATTGGTTGGCGCACTGCGCATCTTTTGATACACTTTGTGTATTCTATTTTTCAATTTGGCGTCTTTGCGCATCTTTTATTTTAGGCATCATTAGCAAATTTTTTTTTAATATGCTACCTTTCTTAAATCTTAAAAAACAAAAGTAAACCCATCCTATTGATAAAGCCAATTTCTTGATTAAGAAAATTATGAGTTAGATTCAAAAACTTGCAAAAGATTCCTATGCGATAAATAAAATGTAGGGAGATAAAAAATTTAGTTTCAAAAACTATTTTAAAAGATGAAAAAGATTTTGAATCAAAAGTAGAATAACCTCTTTTAGGAAACAGAGATTCAGAGTAAAAAATATGAGTTTCCTTCCTTTGACTGTTTTTAGAGAAGTCAATCGCAACTTACCAATGATTTCAAGAAAAAATAGGAAGTATATTTTTCATTTTTAGAAAAGTGAATGTGTGTGTTGATGAGAGAAAAAAAAAATTTACGAAAATGAAAATTTCAAAGAATAAATAAAAAAAAAACAAAAAAAAGCATAAAAACAAAAACACAACACAAAAAC
>NW_021370185.1:0-325 GCF_001605985.2 Dendrobium catenatum
CTCACCTCCAAATCTCTTCCTACTCGCAGTCCACCGCTATTGAGTAGCTGTCAGGTCATTCTCTATCAAACGAGCTCGCTCCACAAGCTCAGAGAAATCAGTAATCCTGAATGGTATCAGGGGCTGCCTCAAAGTGTCTCGTAATCCTCTCAGGAATCTGTAGCACCTCTCAGCAGAAGTGCTATCCAACTGCGGAGCGTACCTAGCTAATGCAGTAAACTCAGCCTCGTACTGCATCACCGTCTTGCTCCCCTAAACAAGCCTCAGAAAACTCTCATGCATCTGCTATCGTGCAGAAGGGGGAACAAACCAATCTCGAAATACC
>NW_021370186.1:0-624 GCF_001605985.2 Dendrobium catenatum
TGAGAAGGCTAGAAAAGATATTCAATGGTATATAGTGTCCTTCTAAGAGAAAAATATCATTAGCAGTCTTTCTATTGGATGGCGAGGCAGAGCGTTAATGGATGGGCCAGCAGGAAAAAAATTTTCAAGGGAGATTGAACTCTCTGATTACATGGGATGAGTTCTTTGATGTGTTTAGATCTTGATTTATACCACCTTCTACACGATAGCAAATATAGGAGACTTTTTTTAGGTTGGTTCAAGGGAATAGGATAGTTATGTAGTACAAGCAGAGTTCACTACTTTGGCTATATATGCTCCACAATTAGTTAACACTTTTGTAGAGAAGTGCTATAGGTTCCTAAGAGGACTTTGGGATAGTATGAGATAACATATTGTGCCATTTCATATTTCTGATTTCTTTGAGCTTATGAAGAGAGCTCGTACGATAGAGAATGACCTGATGGCTACTCAACAGCGGTGGACTGCTAGTAGGAAAATGTTCAGTGGTAAGACTTCTGTTAGTATCTTTTTTAGGAAGAAGAGTATATTTACACCTAGAGATTCCAGGAGAGGTGGATAGTCAGCATTTACAACAGTCTCTAGTAGTGGCAGCATAGCTAGTTCTGGTTTTATTAGTGGGGC
>NW_021370187.1:0-258 GCF_001605985.2 Dendrobium catenatum
TTATAAAAATTTTCTTTCAAGATGTTTGTAAAATATTTAGTATGCTAATTTTTTTCTAGTTTAAGATATTCATCTCACTAATCTTCTATATTAAATTATTGTAGATTATGTGGAAACATTATTGCATTAAAAAAAGCTAATCCAAAAATAAGTGAAACATCATCTACACAACATTGATTAATTATTCATTGATTAACCTAATATAAGTGATATGATAAGATACACTACAGGAAAACCTGTTATTACCGGCGGACTAAA
>NW_021370188.1:0-246 GCF_001605985.2 Dendrobium catenatum
TTACCCCTCCCGATAATGAGAGAGAACTTTCAATTAAGGCTTGTCATCGATCAGATATGTAGAGATACATGTTATCTGACATATAGTAGCAGCATGGGTTTGATTTGGAGATTTGGGTTTGCATTTGGAGATTTATATTTAAAATAGAAATTTTCACCATCTTACACTTAAAGCGGATGGTGGGGGAATGGATGATGGGTCTGATCAAGATTCCATGGTTCCGTCGTCCCGAGCCATCGTGGTCCA
>NW_021370189.1:0-269 GCF_001605985.2 Dendrobium catenatum
GGAAGCTCCTATTTCATTAATCAGTAAGGAATTGAGAGGGCAGTGGGATCAATATGGCAAATTTCATCTGACTATGCTTAGCAAGGGCTGGGTGCTGTGCTCATTTCACGAGAAACAGAGTATGGAGTTGGTTCTATCTAATGGACCTTGGTTTGTGAATGGTGAGATTATTGGGATGGACAAATGGTCCCAAAACTATGATCCTAATTGTCTTAAAGGATTTGTCTTCTCCAATTTGGATTAGGCTTCCAAGCCTGCCATTGCATTGC
>NW_021370190.1:0-318 GCF_001605985.2 Dendrobium catenatum
TTATTTTTCTAAAATCGTATTAGATTTCTTTGGAAAAGAGTTAAAAATGATTGTCTTTAGTACATTAGAAGGATTATTATTGAATGGTGTTATCTCCCTTTGGGGAGATACACCCTTCTTTTATAAGGCTTTGGATGTGAACCCGACAATCGCATTTCTTGAATATTATAATTGGATATTGAGTTAAACTTCACTTTGTTCCCTCGGGGCTATACGAAGTTCTTTTTAGAATCCGGTCATGATATTCAAGATGAATTTCATAATTCTAAGTCTGAACACCATCATGAAATTTTATTTTCATCCTTCGGGGTGATATAC
>NW_021370191.1:0-1364 GCF_001605985.2 Dendrobium catenatum
TCAGCCGGGACGATTTGAGACGATCAGAAGAAGTTTGTTCATATTGTTCAGAATGATAATATATCATCCTGGATGATCAGTACAAATTGTTGAATATCGTCCTCGACATCGCCCTGAAAAATAGATATCTGATGACCAATCGTCCAACATATCGGTCAGGACGATTTTGCGATCATCTAGGCAGATTTGATCATGAAATCAAGTCATAATTGCTTTCCTTAAATTTCAGAGAAATTTTGGAAAATTAACCTGGATCGTCCTGGACGATATTTTATAGTCCTGGATGATGACCAAAAATAGGTTATTTCTAAATAGATCTAGCGGCAAATTTTTTTCTGAATTGAGCCTATCGTCTTGGCCGATACAAAATCGTCCAGGACGATATGTTTTGCATAATGTTTTCTCCTTTAATGAGGATGCCCTGATTAGGGTTTTTGCTTTTGGACAGATCGTCCAAGATGATATAAATATCATTCCAGATGATGTTACCAAAAATAGAAATCTTTAGGAAGCAACAAAAAATCTTCCAAGTTACAAAACATAAGGAGCCACACCAAATACAATAGTCTCAAGTAAGGAAAAAGTGTACAAACTGACTCAGACCTAGACTACCCAATCTTGAGCTGGTTCCAAATTGCAGTCTTGATCGTGTGGACCTGAAATGTTAGTTAAAAAGGCCGTCATTGAGAAATAGGAATGTTTGCTATCATCAAAACCATAAACCATAGATCTGCAACAATCTCCCCCATTTTGGATGATGGCAAACATTTCAATTTGAATTTTCAAAAAGTAAATGCACTCTCCTAATCTCCCCCTCACTAGAATAAAACTTTAAAAACTAGGAGAGATAAAAATATTTTTGTTGTTTTTAAATTTTTGAAAAAAAGAAGAGATACAAATAATACAAAAATTTAACAATACGTTCTCCCCCTTTGACATTATCAAAAAGAGAGGAGGTACAAACAAAACGAACAAAAGACAAAAATGTTCTCTGATCTAGTGAAAAAAAATAAATATTCTTAAAATGAGAAAGTTACCTCTTAGTTTTAATGAAAAACTTAGTAGAATTGTATTGACAACGCATAGCCCAAAAAAGATTAAAAATTTAGAATTTGATAATCCCAACTCAAGTTCTTTAAAAAGGCTCAAAAACTTTTTAATTCAATATCTAAATTATAAGACAAATTAGAGAAAGAAATAGAAATTTTCAAAACTTCTTTCATAAAATATATCTTATAGAAGATTAATGCATGAATTATTAAATCAGGAATCAAGATTTTCAAACTTAAGTATCAAAAGTATCAAGGGTTTTCTTAAGCTTTTAAGAAGTACAAAAATGGTAAGCATTAAATTTTGTGGGCTCA
>NW_021370192.1:0-305 GCF_001605985.2 Dendrobium catenatum
TTCTTTACACCTCTCCTTCCCTTTAGCTTTCTACTTCCTGTTCCTTTCTTTTTTGGTAATGGCTGGCGGCAAGCATTCTCGACACACATCTGGAAGCTCCTTGAGGGGTACATTATACCCTCATTTTTGGGAAGCAGATAAACAAGCTGCCTACCACCGCTACAAAGAATGCAGCATTACTCTCTCCTGAATAATCAATCCAGTCCACCTCTCCTATCTAGTACTGGACCTTTTTACTCACACCTCTCTGTTCTTTAGTCTCACCCTCGCAATCCCCTTTAATTCTAAACTTCTTTTTGAATTTT
>NW_021370193.1:0-331 GCF_001605985.2 Dendrobium catenatum
TCGGGTTCGAGTTAGAGAATTTGACCTGTTTATAAAATTGGGTCAGGTTCGGGTTGACCCGAAAATCTAAAATCAAACCGATTTGACTCATTTTTAATTAATTTATTAGGGTTTTAAAAGATTTTTATCACATAAGTAAATGATATTTCTAAAAAATAATAAATGTTGTTGTCCAAATTAAATTAAGCTTGATTTATTTTAAAATGATTGAAGTAAATCTTATTATAATTTGATTTAGATTTAAATAAATTGAATTAAATAAAAAACTTTAGTAAAACATTCCCGAAGCGGGTCGGGTTCGAGTTCAGAAAACTAACCCGTTTGCAAAATT
>NW_021370194.1:0-207 GCF_001605985.2 Dendrobium catenatum
TTCCCTGATTTGAGACATTACAAACATTTTTGAATACCCAACTGTATATGTGATTCTGATCAGAATTGTTTTAATAGTGTGATAGTTTTATTAGTACTTGAAGCATGCACGCATAACGCTAGTGGATTACTTTACTCACACGACACAACTCTCCTTAGTCTATTGGTTGAGAGTTTAGGCTTCCAATTAAGAGGTCCAAGGTTTGAG
>NW_021370195.1:0-200 GCF_001605985.2 Dendrobium catenatum
ATGGTATTTAGTACTCTTGAGTTCTCTATGGATGGACACCAGATTGTTAGTTTGGATGCCAGTAAGGAAATTCCCCCTGTGGTTGAGTTGATTATGGGATCTGCACCCACCTTGTCAGTAGTCAGTGATGATCAGAAACAGTCTAAACCAGTTGTTGAGCCTCGCACTGAAGTCAAATCTGTTTTTGAGGAGGGGTCTAG
>NW_021370196.1:0-254 GCF_001605985.2 Dendrobium catenatum
CGAGAAATTTCATAAGATAAAATTAAAAACTCCTTGAGATATTTTAGTTAGAAATTTTCATATTTAAAATTAGAATTTTTTTTAACTATAATTTTAATAAATGTATAGTCAAAATAAACATTCAATGTCACTAAATTGTTTTGATCCAAGTCCAAGTAACCACAAATCAAGCATTAGTTGATTTTTTTATAAAATTAATTTAAAAATCAAACAAATAATTAGGCTTGAGTTAGAATAATTAAAACGAGTGTCTT
>NW_021370197.1:0-248 GCF_001605985.2 Dendrobium catenatum
TTATAAGTTTTTGACTGGTCAAGCTAACTACGAGTACGTAATCCTTATGTTCTCTATAATATTTTCTTTTTTCACTTGCTTAAAGTGAAAGATCACTTCTTGATAGGAAAAAAATTATTTTTTATTTACTCTTTTGATTAGAGTTAAGTAAATTTAAGAAATCTATAAACTATATTCACTTTTTTAAAATATTTTGCACTCATTTCTTTTAATTAAAATAAAAAAAATATTTTTCTCTAATATAATTA
>NW_021370198.1:0-598 GCF_001605985.2 Dendrobium catenatum
TAAAGCCACTCATCCATCTAAGCATCCTCATCTCTGAAAATAATTTATGAAAGTGGAAGATGACTGATATAAATAAAGAAGCAGATTGTGAGGTATTGGAACATGATGAGATAGGGGAGAGACGAACTTATTATGACAACGACTCAAATAAAGACCCCCTCAATGATGAAAGTGCAGATGATTTCTATATTTTTGTCAACTATTTCAACTTTCTTTAAGAATTAATTATAGATAAGTACAGAACTGAGAAAGGAGTTTAGAGTTTAACTTGATGTTATATGATGCTTTTATGCATTTATGATATTTAATATTATTTTACTCTCGTGGTATTTGGATTTAAATTCTATTTCATATAATTTATCACTTACCAATTTATGTTTTGTGCAATTTTTGTTTCATATGTATGTCAATTTTGTTAGTTCATAGTTCAATTGAAAGTTAATATTTAATCCTTAAACATATTATTTGAGTATTATATAAAAATCACTTTTAACCTTTAATTTTACTTTACACAATTTTTTGATTTTGAGGTTTATGCCTCACCTCATGAACAAAAACCGCCTCAATACCCAATTGCGTAATTTTAAACCTTGACTAT
>NW_021370199.1:0-451 GCF_001605985.2 Dendrobium catenatum
AACCCCCTTCATGCTGCTCGGGTTCTCGCCTAAGGATATTAAAACGAGTATGCGGATCAAGCTTGGGTTAAAACCAGATTGATTCAGGTTTAAACGGGATGATCCTAGCTTGACCCATTTTCACAAACAGGTCGGGAAATCCAACCAGGACCTAACCCACGTGGATTCTTAGGTTGAGCGAACCTGACCGGCGAACACGAAATAGGCGCAGTCGCGTGCGTGCGGGAGGAGCCTGGCAGAGATAAGATATATATGTGGGGTTTACTTGGAAAGATCTTATTAAATGCAATTATTATCATTTTGGATGTTCAATTTATAAGAATCTTTGCAGATACATCATATCAAATTAAAGATAATCTAATAAATGCTTCAATTGCACAAAATTTTCCTCTTTAAGTTGTTTCAATGTTACTTCTTACGTATTCTATTTGACTTAAAAGAGTACTACTAA
>NW_021370200.1:0-916 GCF_001605985.2 Dendrobium catenatum
GTGCTCCTGAATTTAATTTTTTAAGTTTCCGGTTTGAGTTTTGCCTCGAGATTCGTGCCCGATCAAGATAATTTCATGATGGTGTATCATCTTTCAATAGACATTCGTTGGTCTACAAATCCCTAATAACATCCTTACATAATTTTTTTCGTCTAAAAATGGTTATATGTTTGATTGTGTTGTGGTTTGTAGATTATGTACTAAATATTTTAAAATATTTTGTATATAATACACATATTACGCTTCAATATATATAGTACACTTTATAATATTCATTTTTCTTCTGGGATATATTTGTTTGCATATGAGTGTATTATATTTCTTTTTCCTGTGTTTTTACCTTTTTGTTGTTTGATTTGAAGCTCAAGTGAGAAAATCAAAATAAAATTTTGAGTGATTTATAATACCAGAGGACCTCGATTTTTACTATATTTCGAACTCAAGTTAACTAGATTATTTACAACTCTCACATTTTGATCACTCTCATTGCACTTGCATTGCTCTCTAATAACAGATATGCGATTAATCTCACGTCTTGTAGTATTGTATTTAACATGTATTATACATCTATAAATATATACTTGTATCATGTTATATACAAGCATAATGAATACAAGAATTCAATTTAGATGCATTCATTACTCTTAATTGTCCATATATTTCTTCATGGTATTAGAGCTTTGGACGAAGCATTGACTGTTGAATTATATTCCGAAGGAGTGTAGTTAAGATTGAGCCTGTGCCAGTATGTTGATGATGCATGACCTCTCTTATTGCATATTTGGCATATGAATGGGCTTCGCTTAGTTTGCATTGATGATCGACCATGTCCTTTACATCCGCGACCTCTATATGAATATAGAGCAGTTGATGAATCCACTACAATCAATTGGATTAATGAATCTGCATTTAGATT
>NW_021370201.1:0-226 GCF_001605985.2 Dendrobium catenatum
TATAAAAATTTTTGGTACTATTTTTTTAATTTTTTTTAAATTTTTTTTATACATGGCAGGACCATTATGTGTTGCCCAAATCAATAATGATTTAGCTTAATAATTTATGTTTATTTGCATTTATTTTAAATGCGAGCCAACTTGCAACTGTCTTACCTACTCTATCATTAAAAGAGACCGAAAATTCAATGCTTTTATGACAGGCTCATTAATTATTTGATTGAAA
>NW_021370202.1:0-1058 GCF_001605985.2 Dendrobium catenatum
ATGGAATAGGTTTTACTGTATTGATTTGATTTCAACTATTCTTGCGATGTATTGGTTTGATTGTTTTATATGATTTCATATCGATTGATAGTATTGACCAGAGATGATTGATTTGATTGATTCCATTGATATGATGTTGATTTAACTGATATTATTGAAACGACGATTTTTCTCTATAGATGTAACTGATCGATTTAACTGAGATTCTTCCGAATATAGATTTTTTCTACTATTTATGGGTTCTTCCGAGAACTGACGTATGTATTAATTTATTGAGTATTATGGATTTCTCTACTATTTATTGATCCTTCTACTGATGATTTTGGGATTCCACCGATCATGCATTGATTACTGATTTTCGTATCTGTATAGATTCAATTATCATGTGTAAGTGATTGTTATGGATTTGACTGACTGACATGCATATTGTTTCAGTACCGTGCTTTAATTTTAGTTGTAGGTATTAGGTGACCTGCTGGGGTTTTTTAAGCTCATTATATGTGGTTAATATTTTCAGGTCAGGGCAATGGAGCAGGAGATTGAGATTGATCTGGAATCCTCAAGTTTTTGTTCTTTTTAGTTATAGTGATTCTTTTGTACTCATGACAGGATAGATTTCATTTTATGTGATCATTGTGTAGATCCTGAGTATTGTATATGAACTTTTGAGATATGAATATAATTGTACATTGATGTTTTAAATTATAGAATTTTGTTAGACTGTTTGTTATTGATTGAAGATTATAGATAGCTCTGTTAAATGATTGATGGTTTTAATAGATTGACTGAAATTATTTCTAAGTTAGATATTGGGGCGTGACAATAAGAACTCAAACTAGTTAACTATGGCAATGAAGACCTAAAACATAATAGTCGCTCCCCTCCCGAAAGTACTTGCTAGTAGAAGGACTTTAATCAAATCAACCAAGCAAGTTGGAAAGGTCACCCTCAATAGAAATTATAGTGTGATATTGATTTATTTATATTTTAGTCATTCTTATTTTATGTATTGCTATAATCATTTTATAATCATATAACTCATATTTTATATCATATGT
>NW_021370203.1:0-271 GCF_001605985.2 Dendrobium catenatum
CCCCTTTAATATGTTTGCGCAAAATTTGCATCCAATTATAATTCACCTTCATACATTAGCAAGAAGGTTACTCTTGGTGCAGTCATTATTGAACTAGCAAGTTCTGTTAAGAATGATAAAAAAAAAAATTTGCTTGTAGTTAATATACATAATAAGTAATTTTCACATTTATATTTCTATTAGTTATACAAAACTTACAATTACAAGATGAACTATTAGTACAAAAAATATTTTTTATATAATTTACGAATATCCAAACTTATTTTCTTAA
>NW_021370204.1:0-1051 GCF_001605985.2 Dendrobium catenatum
AGAATTATATATGATGAAAATATTAAATAAATAACTTAAAATATTGATTTAAATTTCTACAAATAACTTAAATGATATTGAATAAATTATTATAATTATGATTAAAATTAATAAATTTAAATATCTTCAGTAACTAAATTATATATTATAATTATTAGTTACAAATATATGCATAGATTTGCTTGATTATAATGATTTGAATTCATTAAGAAAAAAAATGAAGGAGCTTAAATAAAGAAGTATTCAGTGTGGTCATTTGATGCCCATTATCTCTAATTTGTTGATGAAATATTGTATCTCGAAGCTCTTTGTGCTATGAAAATAACATAACTGACCAAAAATATGTTGGTAGGATCATTCGAAACGAAATTCAATGGGATTTTACTGATTAGAAAATGGAGATGATTTAGCAAAATCTTGATATTAATATGTTCTTCTCGACAAAAGCAAATTAACTCCACAAAAGGTTTGTGAATTAGACAAACGTAATGATTTTATGAAACCTTAAGGATCAAATTTACAGTGCAAAACAAAAAAAGCAATGTTAAATTTTGGCTTAGTTTGGGACAATTTTTTTTTCTTTTAGAAAATTTTAATATAAAAAACTACTTTAAAAATAGTAAGAAAATAATTTGCTTTCTTATTGATTCTTAAACTAATTTTTATTACAATTTTTTTAACTAAAAATTTGTACGAAAAAGCTGCTTTAGAATGCAATAAAAAAGTTATCAAACAACTCTTAATTTTATTGTATGTTTATGTTGTAATGACTTCTAGAAGATTTAGATTTCATTTGAAATAGCTTTTTAAAAAAAGTTATGCTAAAATTTTATTTTAAAAAATAGTAAGAAAAATGTTCTAAAAGCCTTATCTATTTAAATTTCTCCAAATAAAAGGTAAATATGTGGAATCATTTCATTACAAACTAATGGTGAATTCAAACTAATTTTGCCCATCGTCTCTCGAAGTCAAATAATTCTATTATCAAATTTCTACATTTTTATTAATTTAATAATGAAAATATTCTTTTAAATAAATTTTGATATAATTT
>NW_021370205.1:0-256 GCF_001605985.2 Dendrobium catenatum
CGTTATTATTATCATTTATTAGAGGCTTGCACTAATAACGAAGCTGAATACGAAGCTCTAATAACTGGTTTAGAATTATCAATATCGATGGAAATTGGGGAAATCAAGATCTTTGGAGATTCTCAACTTATTATCAATCAAGTTGCTGGTATTTACAAAGTCTTAAAACCTAAACTTCTTCTATACTATCAATACACTATGAAGCTTCTCGAACAAATTCCAAATGTAACTTTGTATAGGATACCCTGTGGAAGAA
>NW_021370206.1:0-346 GCF_001605985.2 Dendrobium catenatum
TGTTGATCATGTTAATTATATTAAAGAGATGCAAATAGGTTAAAGAAATAAAAGAAAATGGTAAAGATTACAACGTCAATGAAGGAATTATTGCACTCAATCAAATGACGTCGCAACCGGGAAGCTTCACCTTAGACGAACCTCCAACAGAGAACAAGAAGTATTCTTCTTGTTGGCCCTGGCACCCAGAGTGGAGAAAAATACTTAACGGGACTCGGATAGACATAAATATTGCCACTTGCACAAGTGCAGGATATAGAACAACTCTAAAAATAGAGTAAGAAAGTTTTCTCATTAATCATCCTCTCCGTATTAAAAATAGAGTCAGAAAGTTTTCTCAGGAATT
>NW_021370207.1:0-340 GCF_001605985.2 Dendrobium catenatum
GTTGATCGGTTCGATGCAATCCTACCTCCTGGAACGGCAAGTTTTCTCCTCTTTCTACTCCAATATTCAAACTTCTCAGATAACCTTCTATAAAAAATTGCGCTCATCTTGGCCTGTTGGTTGTTGGTTGAGAGCTGAGGCTATCAACTAAGAGGTCTTGAATTCGAGTCTTTGTGAATGCGATGTGTGTGTGAGTTTGCCTTAATTGGCTTAAATATCCCAAAAAAAAAGCCAGTTTCCAGTGTTCGTCTTAAATGTTAGTCTTAATTATACCATACCATGCTTCAGGGAGCGATCATGGCGGTTGGTGCTGCACAACCTACAGTGGTAGCTACCAAGG
>NW_021370208.1:0-1458 GCF_001605985.2 Dendrobium catenatum
GAAAAGGTGCATTGGTCTGGCGAAGGAAGTGATTTGCCATGGACCAGTCAAAGTCAGGATCTGAAGTGATTAAATGCAGCTTATCCCCGGTGGTTGATAGCTGTAAAAGATCAACACAGTCTTGATATGTGATTTTGACCGGGTGTTGATTCACATAAGAGGTCAAGGCTGTGAAAGTAGGATTTGTGCGATGGTTTGCGAAGAATTCATGAAGAAGCTCGGTATGAAAGGGGAAAGCAAGAGACAGAATGAAAAAAAAGAGAAGTGCGAGCGAAAAGATCCATTACCGGGTATGAAATGTGGACAGGATTGACGATTTTGGAGATAGTTATCCCACATTCTTTATATCGATGGTAAGCAGCTTCATCTTCTGCCTCCCTGAAACGAGGGTTAATCTTAGCCCTCGAATAACTCCCAAAAGTTTGTCGAACTCGTTTCCCACCAGCAATAGTAAGGAGTTAGCAAGGAAACACATGAGGAGAAGGGATGTGAAGTGAAAAACATGGCTGGAACGGCCAGAATTTAAAGAAGCGGCCATATCGTCCAGGCCGATCGCAGAATCTTCCAGGACGAATGGCCTAATAATTGCGTACAGGCCGATTGGTCAAAAAGGCGGTCCGATCATCCGGACCGATCAGATATCTGCCAGGACGATTAGACACAGGCGATCGTCTCGAGGAGTCAAGCCGGACGACCGTTGAAAAAGCAGATCGTCCGGGCCGATTAGGAGTATCGTCCAGGATGATGCACAATAATTGATCATACCGGCCGAAGTTAAAACATTTTAAATCTGTGTCACGTGTATCGTCTAGGACGAAAAGTGGATCGGCGAGGACAATTGTCCAATAATGGATCATCCGGGGCCAATTTTAAGGATTTAAACGTGCTGACATGTGGATCGTCCAGGACGATCTAGTGTATCGGCCAGGACGATGACCATAAAATGCATCGGCCAAGACAAAATATTTTATCGGCCAGGAGAGATAAATTATCGTCCAAGATGAAGAGTAACAACAAGCACAGAAAAGATCAGCAGATAGAATTTTGCAGAGAATTTGTCCTATCGTCCAGGACGATATGAAAATCGGCTAGGACGATGTGACAAGAAATTTGATTTCAAGAAAAGATGTTGATGATCAAAGCCCTCAAAAATAAAAGACTCATAATACAAAGCTAAAAACATCAAAAAACTAAAAAGAACACGAACATAAAGAGAAAAAATTAATTTTTTTTAACAAAGAATCCATATGAAAAATTTTCTCAAACAAATAAATTTTAGAGATTTAAAAGATCAAAGAGTTTAACAAATCAAAAATCTGAAAAAGGTAGAATATCCGATCTTGTTAATCCCTAGCCCGGACTTCTTTCAAAGCAATAATCATCCTTTTAAAAATAAAAGTTCTAATTCAGAAAAACTTTATTGGGTAAAAATAAGATTCAATCAAAACTTGGTTACAA
>NW_021370209.1:0-321 GCF_001605985.2 Dendrobium catenatum
TACATGATGATGAGCTACCATCTATGTTTGCTTAGTGCCTTCTTCTAAGTTGTTGTTGTCATGATCAGCTAATCTTTATTCATGTCTTTCACAGTTTCAGTTATGTTATTTTTAGTTTTTTATTTGTCCCTGTTTATCTTTAGAAAAAGTGACTAGTGTCATTTAGTATTGATTTGGCATTTTCTTATGTGCCTAAGTTGTATCTTTTGAAATAAGGCTCATTAAATTTTTTTTTGTTGGAAGTATGTAACAGTACTTCCAAACTTAAAGCTCATTAAATATTTTCAGCAGAATTCAAGTTGGATGGTTGAAGTGGAGGAA
>NW_021370210.1:0-286 GCF_001605985.2 Dendrobium catenatum
GTCTTAATGTCTTCCTTTATTATAATCATACTTGCAGGGTCAAGGACTAGGGAGGCTGAAGGTTGACTGGGATGGCTAGAAGTAGGTCTAAGAGGAGAGTCATAAGAGATTGGTCTAACAGAAGGCCCAGTAGAGGGTCGGCCATCAAGGTTAGGTGAAGACCTATAGGGTGGGGCAGTGACCCGGATGTTACTAATGGGTGGGTGGTCTCGACCACAGTAAGGTCCACGGTTTGTTTTGTAAGGGTGGTACTCTAAATGCCGGTCACTAGGGGTAGAGGTATTGA
>NW_021370211.1:0-210 GCF_001605985.2 Dendrobium catenatum
ACCGAGAGAAGAGCCGAATTGTCAGAAGGGAGGTGAGAGTCCTTGAGCTGTTCTTGATGAAGGTGTATTTCTTCATTCCAAAGCAGAGAATACAGAACGTCCAAAGGGATTGGTTGTAAAGAAGTTCTGATTGCAGTTTTGAACGAATTGTATGTTGACGGAAGACCGTTCAGGTGTTGGTGGAATTTTGAAAACATGTTTTGAAAATAT
>NW_021370212.1:0-318 GCF_001605985.2 Dendrobium catenatum
CACAATGGAGAAAAAGGATTCATGTAGCCGACCCCACATAGTGGGATACAGGCTTGATGTTGTTGTATAATTATCACATTCTAATAAATCTAATTGTAAGAAAACTCTTTATTATAATAATAATAAAAAGTTTTAAAAAAAGGCCAAATAAAATAAAATTGTAAAAAAAAAGGGTCCTAACGCAGCCTTAAAAAGATTAAAATTTTGGTGGCTATAAGACCCAATTATGCAATACTAATTAACTACTTAGTGATTGTTTTGATATCTCAGTCAACTTCAGTAGCTAATTGAAGTTGTTGAGCTGAAGTAACCATTTGA
>NW_021370213.1:0-500 GCF_001605985.2 Dendrobium catenatum
TGCAAGTTTCCTACTTATGCATGTAGTCCTGCATCACAAACTCTAACTTCTAAGTCAACAAAATATAAAATGCATGACATCTTAAGTTCTAAACACTGAAATAAAAAATGAACGAAAATTAAAATGTAACATCATAGGACAATGTCGGGGTGCTGCTAGAGCCCGTATGTTGCGCAATGGCTCTAATTTGTAATGAATCAATATAGTATAATCGATAGGGCACAAAGTCCTTTGTTATCTAAAGTGGACTCAAATTTACCCCTTTAGGCAAACATTCACCCCAAATCTATAAAGTATCATTGAATGAAGTAACTCATGGATGCCAACAAGAATTTTTCAGTCGGTTGGGTCGACTACCTCCTCTAACTAAGTAGACTAGAGACCATGATGTCCCCGGATGACGGAACCATGAGATCTTGATCGGGTTTATCATCATTCCCCCCACCATCCGCTTTAAGTGCGCGGTGATAAATTTTAATTTTTTAATATCTAATTTTGTT
>NW_021370214.1:0-1096 GCF_001605985.2 Dendrobium catenatum
TCTTTCCTAACCAAATGACATTAATGTTCCTTTAAATTTTGAGCCCCACTACAAATATAATAATTGCATGGTTATTTCATTATCATCTTCTGTTAGGGTTATGACATTTTAGCCTTATTTTCATCAAAAAAAATTTTGGGCTTAGGTTGAACAACTTAGTGGGTTAGGGTCACGTTCGAAATTTTGACCTGTTTAATTAGTTTGTTGGATTTGAGTTGATTCGCAAACTGGATTGTGACATGACTTTAACCTAATTTTGACTCATTTTATTATTATTATTATTATTATTGTTTTTTTTTTTTTTGTATGCTATTTTTGCTTATGACAAATTATTCTAAACTCAATAATTTTTTTAATCAAAATAGGTTATCGGGTCGGGCTACGGACATTTGACTTGTAGTTGGATCAGGTTGGGGCCCACCTTTTTTTTTTTATTAAAGGGGTTAGGTACTAATTGTCTAAACTTAGACCAGCACATCAATTCCAAAATAGACCTAAACCATGACCATTAACCCATTTGACACCTTTAAGGTTTTATTTGGGATGGCTTTTTTATTACTTCTTAAAGTAGTTTTTTAGTACAAAGATTTAGACTTCCTTTAGAACTGCTTTCTTAATACATCTTAAAGCAATTTTTTAGTATAAAAATTACAATTTTTGTACTAAAAGATGCTTTAAGAAGTAGTAAAAAAATCACCCCAAATAAATTCTTAATTTTTTATATTAAAAAACTATTTTAAGAAGCAATGAAAAAATCATCACAAACGAAGCCTAAATAAGAGATCCTTGCATCTCACTGAACTATCGTGAATTATTGATGATAAAGCCATGAAAAAAAAAATATTTGAAGTGATACTCTATGTTTTATAAGTTATAATAGGACACAAGGGCTTAATGAAATGAAATCCAGAGTTTTACATGTAATTAACTTGTATGTAGGGCCCAATGTAGTTGTGGAATATTACTATTTTTTTCGGCTGATGGAATGAAACAAGTTGATAATTTCATAAGCACACAAATAAGCAAATTTATGATATATTAATCAGGTCAAATTTAACAAAAAAATAATATTATAAAGTTTTATTGATTCAAAATC
>NW_021370215.1:0-766 GCF_001605985.2 Dendrobium catenatum
GCAACTCATCTTTCGCATGGATTGTTTCACATCAGATTTAGGTTGGGTGAATGTAGCAAGAGATTTACTAAAATCTGAAATTAATCTCAGGTTTTAGTAAATTTAGAGGGAATTACTTGAAAAGAAATTTTAAATTTCAAATGTAATTAAGGGGGATTAATGAGCAATTAATGGGGCTCATCAAGGAGGGAGGCCGGTGGCTCTTAGAGGGAAGGAGGTTTAAAATTCTTAAATCTGAAAGTTAATTTCACTTTTAAGTAACTTAGGAGGGAAAAAAACTTTGAAATCAAATTATGATTTCAAAACGGTCAAGGCATTAAACAAGCAATTAATGGGGAATTTCTCCATGGGGGTCGGCGGCATGCATAGAGGGAGAGAGGGGAATTCAAGGGAAAGGCTTCCAATTTAGGATGATGACGTGGCAATAGGTTTCATAACTCCAATCAAATTGAAATTGAATTCCATCATGAAAACCTTCCTAAATTGAAGTTCCAAATTAGGAAAGAATTCGAAATTTGAAATTTCAAATTTGAAAATTGTGTAGGGAAGAGGTTGGGTGGGTGAGGGGAAGTTGCCGGCAAGGTGGCCGACCGGGGTTGAGGTGGTGGTTGGCGGCGGGTTCCCAAGGGCGGCAGCAATGGGGGTTGAGAAGGGATTTCTTGTAGTGGAGGGGGAGGAGATGGAGAAAAACACGAACGAGAAGATAGAAGAATTTAACCACGAGCCGCGGACTTTTCCAACGACTGGTGGGCCTTGCGAATTGCTC
>NW_021370216.1:0-1262 GCF_001605985.2 Dendrobium catenatum
TTACTAAGGGCTCTCCTAACAGAGAGGGGTAATTAAACATTGGATGTTTATGACCATAGAAAATATATTATCAAATATAAATAAATCTCAGCGTCTAGGCAAATTATGATTCCCACAGAAAAAAAATTATAAGGTTCAATCTCAATTGAAAGTTAAGAATCAAGCTACGGATCTACTTCAGTTCTGAACCCCGATAAAAAATAACGAAGACAAACCCAGTTTGTCTCATGGTTTAAACTATTAATGTCAGAATGCTGGTGGACCAATTGGGGTGGTGTTGATTGACAGTAGGGCTACCTATAATTTCATCTCCAAACAGGTCATGGACCAATTGGGGTGACATTGGTGAATACATGGTGTTATGGAGTAATGATGGGTTCATGGAAGGTAGCGACGGGTCCGGGGATATATAGGGGAGAAGTGTTGGCCATGCAGGGGATTCAGATGAGGGATGATTTTCTCTCATTGGAGTTAGGGAGCACTGATGACATCCAGGCTGCAGACCTTGGGGGACACCAACGTCAACTGAGGAGCATTAATGATGGAGCTGATGGTGGAAGAGAGAAGGGTAGTGATCAGAGAAGATGTAGGGCTCACCAAAGCCATTATATCACTTAAAACTAAGGTGAGGAGCATATAGGAGGTGGGGGAAGGTTATCTGATGGAACTACATAGGCAGGAGGGGATCAAATTCGAGGAGGGCGGAGGCATTCCTCTTTCAGCACAACTATTGATTCAGCAGTTCAGTGAGTTTTTTCAGCTGCCTCAGGGGTTGCCTTGGGGGAAGGTTAGGGAGATGCTGGAAGCAAGGATCATTCAACCCAATATCAGTCCATTTTTCAGTCCAGTGTTATTGATCAAGTGCTTCAGCAACAGTTTCTTTCGTTCTACCTTGAGGACAAGGTGACACTTTGGGAGGGGAGTTTTGTTAGACCGGTCCAGCCAGTCCACACGGAACCGGCTTAGGCGGAACAAGCAGACGAGTTCCTCCTCTTCCCGTATGTGTCGTTCTAGCCGCCTAGTCCAATGAAGCTTTTTGGGAAGGATTTTTTAGGGACTTAGGAGGGAAATTTGAATGTAGGGATTATTTAGGGATTTCCTTTTGGAATGTATACATTAAATATTTTATTTTCCTAGGGTTAGGGCATCTTGACTTTGGCTGAAATTTGAGATCTCTTAGTTTCTTTGGGCTCTAACGGTCTCTAAAGATTTGGGAGAGATTGATCTCCTCTCGAATTGAGGATCAACTGTATCTTGCTATT
>NW_021370217.1:0-253 GCF_001605985.2 Dendrobium catenatum
CCCTCGTAGTTAATTACTTCGTAGGGAGACAGAGTCCCATACGGAAACTCTCGATTAAAATAAGAATGAAATTTTGTTAGATTTTTTAGGAGTGATATAAAAAAAAATTGAATGAAATCTTTTAGAAAATCAAGAGGGAATGGATCAAGATTGAACATTTATTAAGAGAATCGAGGGAAGAGAAGTAGCGAACACTTTGAGATTACAGAACCATCTGGAAGTGTCCCAACTTAGTATATGTGTTGGGCTTTAC
>NW_021370218.1:0-491 GCF_001605985.2 Dendrobium catenatum
GGGGGGGGGGGGACACCAAAACGAAGGTTGAAACAATCCAAAGGATTGAATAGCATCCCGTTGCTGCAAGTGAATTGACCGACCATCCTGCTTCAGGATTCCCATAATGTTTGCTGCTATGTATCCCGGTGTGAATCTCTCCTTGCCATGCTTTATAGCATTTCTATTCACCCAATTCTGGTACAACGAAAGACAATACAATCTGATTCCAATGCTATGCCCGTCCTTCTTTAAAGCCATCTGGAATTCAGCAACATTGTTAAACCGAGGAGTCTGAAAGCCCCACTCATCTATTGTATCCAGAATACACAAAAGCTGCTTGCAACCAGCACCGATATGATCCAAATCCTCCACCATACCACACCCAACTGGGAAAAATAAATCAACTTCAAACCCCCGTGAATACAGCCAATCATTTGTAGGTATAATGTTCTTAAAAATTCTCCACAAAAATAAACTCTCCCGAGGTCTTAATCCACACTTCCAAGCAA
>NW_021370219.1:0-1450 GCF_001605985.2 Dendrobium catenatum
CCAGTTCAGCCGGTCCAACAGGACCAGGTTACACAAACAAAGGAGGAAACGTCCGCCCCATGTATGCGTCGCACGAACTCCCGAGCATGCGTGAACCATTTAGGAAGGATTAGTTGGGAGGGGAATTTGAATGTCGGGGTTGTTTAAGGATTTCCTTTTGATTTTTATGCATTAAATAGTTTGTTTTTCTAGGGTTAGGGCATCTTGAATTTGGCTGAAATTTGAGATATCTTAGTTTCTTTAGGCTCTAGTGGTGTCTAGAGATTTAGGAGAAATATATCCTCCTCTCGAATAGAGGATCAATTGTATCGTGTTATTTTCTTCCATTCTATTTGATTCTTGCAATAAAATTACTTTTTTTCTGGTTTTCTTTTGGAGTTTGGAAGAGTGTTTCTGACTGTTTTTTTTCTGAAATTGATAGGATTTATTTGAAATCTTTAAGTGTTTTTTTTTTATCAAATTTCCTTCTTCCACTTCTCAAAAACTACATAATACCCAAACTCTTTTGCATTCCTTCACTTTTTAGCCTTCTTGATTTGAAGATGGCAACACATTTGCCAATCTGTTGCACTTGTCCTCTTTGGTGGCCACCAGAGGGAGAAGCTTAAAGATACACTGCAGCTTTTAATTTCTTCCCATTTTTATTGAACAAAATATAGAGAAAGGAAATAGGATTTTTTTGTTTTATTGCGTTCGACCTTGAAAATTAGATGTTTTTCGCTTTATAGATTAAGGTGATCAAGGAAAATAAGGCTCTTCATCTGACAACAGCCTTCCTCGTGGATCACTCACTCTTGAAAGAAAACCGACACTCACATCAACTAGGAATATTAGAATAGTTTCATTTGGTAGAGCAGATTGATGTCATTTTAACAGTATGTTTACATCTCAGTTCTTAGAGATTAATCTATGCGAATACTGAACGTAGCTTTACATTCAGATACCAATCAAAATGAGTCACGTCAGCGATACCGAGCTTTGGTACCAAGCGGTACTAAGGGATACCGTTCTGCATGCTTAGGTATCTAGACGGATTCTGCTTCTGCACAGAATAATTTTTCCGGTTCTTAGGTTTTGAAGGAAACTGAATGATTGAATGCCAATAATACCAGAGAATCAATAAACTTTCACTGCAAGACTTCTGTGTTGGCTGCTTACACTGATCTCTTTCTGGTTTCCATGCTTTTTGATTCTCTCAACACCTTTTCTTCTTTAAAATTTTCGCTGATCAATATTAATTAAAATTGTTCTATTTTTAAGCGTTTTCTTCATATTTTAAGCTATTATTTTACTGAATAAAAATCTTGTATGATTGAGAAATTTTTAATAAATAGAAAGGTTAAATATGTAATTTACTTATGTATTGGAATTTGCCTCTTGCATCATTGGTTGGTAACGTTTAACAGATATTCTTTCTGGTGTCCAGTTACTGTGGTAACGCATTGCAGAC
>NW_021370220.1:0-272 GCF_001605985.2 Dendrobium catenatum
TGAATAACAACTATATGGGTTGTAATTCCTAAACGAAGACTAAAATTTCTAATTTTACCTGCAATTACCATAAATAGTTTCATAAGTTAACATAATTTTTCTTATTTATCAGAAATTTAGATGCATTTCTTTGAGAATTGAAATTATGTTAACCATGCTTTTTTAGGTTTCCTTCTTGCATGTGCATGGCGTGATCTCGCTAGGTACTATTAAGTACTAAGAAAATTTTTCTACCCGTAACTAAAAATTAATATTTTAGGAATTAAGTAACA
>NW_021370221.1:0-239 GCF_001605985.2 Dendrobium catenatum
CCCCACCATCCGCTTTAAGTGTAAGATGGTAAAATTTTTATTTTAAATATCAAATCATCCAAACCCTTCAAATTCTCCAATCCCTATACCCATTGCTGCAACTATATGCCAGATACCACGTATTCTCTATGTATTTGATTGACAACTAGCCTTAATCGAAAGTTATCTATCGTGATCGAGAGGGGTAATTAACTATAGGGGCTTGCGCCTATAGGAAACCAGAACTCAAGTCATAAAGT
>NW_021370222.1:0-1659 GCF_001605985.2 Dendrobium catenatum
ACTAGGCTCACATTCGCTCGTATTTGTGTTAAAGTGGACAAAAATTCTGAGTTACCAGAAGTTATTACGATGGAAATTGATGGTGTGGACTTGAATCTTACGGTCGTTTATGATTGGAAGCCCACGAAATGCGATGGTTGTGGATCTCTCGTCCACCCTTTTGCTCTCTGTCCTAAAAATCCTGATCCTAAACCTACGCTGCCGCCAAAACCGGTTTTTAGGGGAAGAAGCAAAAGTAGAAACCCCTCTAAACTCCCCCGGCCACCTTCTCATGGCATGCCCTCTGGCCCCAGCAACCCTTCTTCTAACCCGTATCCACCTCCTTCTTCCAACCCGTCTCTGCCTTCTGTCTCCACCTCCCTAAACACTACAGAACCTTTAGCTTCGGCTGAAAATGTGGTATCTCCCAAAAATTTGGTTAGAACCAAATCCTCTGATGTTGGTTCTAAGCCGACAAACTCGTTGGTTTCAAATTCCCCTCTGCCCAATCTCAACCTCCCTCAGACAGCCTCTTCATCTTCAACATTTCACAGTGACCCTCCCAACTTGATGTCGTCTCAGGTTATACTAGCCAATAGCTTCTCTTCACTGCTTGTTGAGGAGCCTGTTGTGGAAGTTATCCCTGTTGACAATCTTAATGATAATTCCACTGCTGTTGAAGATTCCCTTTCTACCGCCAAAACTGCTAAGGTGTTATTGCCCAAATCTAATGCTCATATGGCTTCCCCGTCATCTTCCACCCTACTAAGGTGTCTGTCCAATCTAAGTCGCCCTCCAAAAAAGGGAAATCTAAAGCCAAACCAGCCAAGAAGGCCAAACCTCACAAATAATCATGTCCATGCCTCCTTTAGCTGCTTGGAATGTCCGGGGATTTAATAATCCTAATAAAGTCAAGCTTTGCAAAGATCTCATTGATGTCCACAACATTAAGCTTCTTTGTGTCTTGGAAGCTAAGGTTTCTTCCTCTGCGGTTGCTGATCCATGGTTTTTATTCTCTCACTCCTTGTTTGAGAATGAAAAGAGCTGTGATAATTTTATCCATTCTACTCCGGGTAGAATATGGGTCAAATGGGATGCTGCTCAGATGTCTTTCATACCATCCTTCTTTTCATCTCAAATCATTCATGGTCTGGTTAGTTTTGGTTCCATGCCCCCTTTTTACATGTCTGTTGTTTATGCTGCTAACACTGTGGATGAAAGGAAAGTGCTTTGGAAAGATCTCCTTTATCTTTCTTCCAATTTGAGTTCCCCGTGGATCATTTTGGGGGACTTAAATTGCTTCAGGTTTGATGATGATAAAGTTGGTGGCAATCCGGTATCTAATGATAGATTGGGAGAGCTTAACAATTTTGTTTTTGATGCTGGTGTTCAAGACCTTGCTTCTATAGGTCTCCATTTCACTTGGTTCAATCAAAGGTCGGACAATCCGATACACATTAAGTTGGACAGAATGTTGGTCAATTCTGCCTTTTTGGATTCCTTTCCCACGGCTTTTTATAAAGTGGACTCCTTTGCTGGCTTTGATCATGCCCCTTTAATTCTCAATGCTGCTCCTCTCCAAAAATCTGTTTCTAGGTTCATGTTCAAGGACTTCTGAACCAACTTTGATGATTTTTGGGAGATAACCCAAAGGGCTTTTGATAGACCTTTGACTGCTAG
>NW_021370223.1:0-242 GCF_001605985.2 Dendrobium catenatum
CAAGCATTTCACCTGCATCCACTAGTCTTTGACCCAATCTTTGCTCGTAGGCAATGAGTGAGCCAATCAAATTATCAATAAAATATTTATTCAAATCTTTTGATTCACAAATAGTAACTACTTTAGCATCAAACTTATCCGATGGAAAATGAAGAATTTTGTTAACTTTTTTCAAAATTTGAAAATTCTTTTCCTAAAGTATGCAATGTCTAAGACCGTTTCATAAGGTTTCATGGAAAACA
>NW_021370224.1:0-308 GCF_001605985.2 Dendrobium catenatum
AGAAACCAACTTACCCCATGCCATGAATTTCAAGAGTCTTTGCCTAGATGTGATGTAATTATTCACCATTCTATTCCAATTAGGCTCAAGTTGTATATAATTAATCCTTATAATGGGACCTAAGATCCTTACGAGCATATTGATCACCATATGACCATCAACCAAATTTAATAATCTTTTGATGCACTCCTTCGTTAGATCTTCCCTATAAATCTTACGGGACAAGCCTATATTTGGTTCTACTCTCTCTTTGATAAAACTAATCATATTTTTATTGATCTATCCAGACTTTTCATCGATCAATTTAT
>NW_021370225.1:0-316 GCF_001605985.2 Dendrobium catenatum
ATGCATGTCAGTCAATCAAATCCATAATAGTCAATGGCCAATGAGTCTATGCAGCGGAAATCAAATTAGTAGTCAATGCAGTACGGAAATCAATAGTCAATGTAATCAATAGTCGATGAAATCAATAGTCGGTACAACGATAGAAGAACCGATAAATCAAACTCAATCAATCAGTACGTCAAATCTCAGAAGAATCTGTCGATCAGTCAAATCAATAAGAAATCCGTACCCAGAAGAAAGTCAATCAATCTGTCAAATCAGTCGATATCGAATCAATCGATCAAATCAAATCTATCTATGCTATCTAGTCAATAAA
>NW_021370226.1:0-366 GCF_001605985.2 Dendrobium catenatum
AGTTAGGGGTTATTAAAATTTTCACCATATCTAGCTTTCTTATCATTTCTATTTAAATTTCTTTGCGTAGTAGGTTTTTAATCAGATTGTTATCTCTGGGGTTCTCATTAAATACAAGAGTACTTGTATTTAATGTTCCTATCCTAATTTTGGTTTTATTGGCTATCTTCTTTTGAATGTGTTTAATGTTCCTATCCTAATTTTGGTTTTATTGGCTATCTTCTTTTGCCCACATTCGTACATGATATAAGAACTCTTGCTTATTTAACATTGTATCCGAGCGTAGATGCAGCAATCCTTGCACACTTATTGATGTACTTAGGCCATACAGCGCATCGCATATTAGGATCATTCAAACTCTTAAAA
>NW_021370227.1:0-402 GCF_001605985.2 Dendrobium catenatum
TTTTCTTCACCGACTTGCCACATAGCAAGCAAGATTTAAGGTTATTAATTTTTTGGTTGTTCCCACCATAAAATTTATCTAAGATTGCTTTAATATCTTTGATAGCCTTCACTTTTGCTTCAGAAAAAATGATTACATCATATGCATACAATAAGTGGGAGACCATTGTCATATTTGAACTGACACGAATTCTAGGGGAAGTTTGCTTGAAAGCATTAGTGAGAGTTGAGAACAAAGTATACATAAGAAAGGAGACAAGGGACATCCTTGATGAAAACCACTTTTCCTATCAATCCAATTGGATGGATTGCCATTAATTAAAATAGATAATCTAGAATTTTAAACACATTCCAATATAAGTTTTACGAACATACAAGGGAATCCAAAATATTCCAAAGCTTT
>NW_021370228.1:0-234 GCF_001605985.2 Dendrobium catenatum
TTTAAAATTATACTTATTCAATTTTAATACATTATTTATGTCCCGTGTCCGTGTCGTGTCATATCCATATCGCCATGTTCGTGTCTGTGCATAATAGGATAGGACAGATCTGCTGAGGGATGAGAGTAGCCAGCCTAGCTATTCCTTATAGAGGTAGAGACTACTATACCACGGGAGATTTTTGTTGTACTGTAACAGGATGCATAAGGATGTGGAGGAGATTGTAACTACATG
>NW_021370229.1:0-276 GCF_001605985.2 Dendrobium catenatum
TGACCTTTTCAACAATTTTGGCGAACATTGCGCCTTTTCTTTTTTTTTCTTGTAATTGGCTTCCTTTCTCAATCTCTAAAAGAAGATTTCTCAGTTGTAGAATTATCTTCCAAACATAAGAGAAGAAAACTCACTCTCTTATATAAGGAAGAAAAATTCACAAAACAAACTCGATCCTATGATAAAATGAACCACTTGATTGAGAAAATTATTAAGTAGATTCATATGTATGCAAAGAAACCTATGAGATAGAAAATTTGCAAGCTAATAGAGAAA
>NW_021370230.1:0-482 GCF_001605985.2 Dendrobium catenatum
GTTGCTCCTCCGGGCCACCACTTGAGGCCCTCACCTCCACCGGACCACCGTCTGACGTCGTTACTCCGCCGGACCATCACTTGAAGCCCTGGGCTTAACCAGGCCACCACCTAAGGCTGGGACATCCGCCTAACCGCCACTTGAGTCCCTGTGCTCCACCAGAACTCCACCTGAGGCATGGACTTATGTTGGGCCACCACCTGATGCCCAGAGTTCTACCAGAGTACCGCCCTATAGACAGCGGTCTTTTTGACCCCGGTCTCATGCCGACTACGGTCCTTCTGACATCCGTCGCCTACTATGGTCCTTCCAACCTCCATCAACAGAGAATGGACTTTCTAACCCCGGTCTCTTGACGACTACGGTCCTTTCGACCTCTATCACCAACCTAAGGCTGGGACTTCCGCCTAACCTCCACTTGAAGCCCTGTGCTCCACCAAACATCCACCTGAGGACTGGACTTCTGATGGGCCCCACGTGAT
>NW_021370231.1:0-368 GCF_001605985.2 Dendrobium catenatum
AGATAATCCTATTTTTGTGCTATTATATAGCCTTTTTTCAGTGTTATGGCAATAAAAAAAAAATAAATAAATTCAATGATTTCTAAAGAAAAAAGTTCGTCTTATAAATCATGAAAAGGGGCCGTCTGATCGAATTTGTCTCAGATCTTCTTCATATTTATGGGGCATATAACTCTAAAAAATTAAAAAATCGATCCTCACTTCTCACCTGAAATAGGAATGGGCTTGGACCTTTTGCTAGAGTCTGGGAAGAGCTTTGAGGCTTCAAAGATCTAGAGCTCCATCGTGGCACCATAGTCGGCAAACTTCCATCGACCATCATCGAACCACAACTCAGCCACCGATCATCGCTGGACCACCGCTCGGCC
>NW_021370232.1:0-740 GCF_001605985.2 Dendrobium catenatum
ATTTTTCTTTTTTCTCCTTTTAGAGATGTCAAAAGGTGGAGTAGTGTATTATTTTTTTTCCTATATTTTACTGGAATTTACTTTGTTCATTTTTTTTATGTCTTTTCTAAAAAAAACTATTTTGCTTGCTTTGAAATTTTTAACAATAATATTTACTATCATCAAAAAGAGGGAGATTGTTATAAATCTGGAAGCACAATGATTTTGTTGATAGCAAACAATGTTATTTCTTGATTAATGCTATTCTTGTATATATTTTTTATTTACCCTGCTCACTAACCTTTTAGGTCCACAAGTTCACATGGAACATCAATCAGCTTGAGATCAAGAGACTAAGATTGAGTTAGTTTGTAATTTCTATTCAAAGGCATCTTTTATCTTTTCTTGAGTCAAATTTACTATTATGGATCATGAAGTTAAGTTGCCTTACACACACTTAATTAGGGGGAGAAATTAAGTGAGTAAAGTTTTTCTTTTTTTGATCATATCGTATACGATGATTTCAAACCATCCTCGATGATCAGTTAAAAATATAAACCCTAATTAGGGAATGCTGTTAAATGAGATAATTAACCAATTATACTGGATGAACTAGATTGCCCAGGATAATCAGTTATATGTATGAATTTTAGCTGCCGATCATATTTTAGGAATATTTTTGAAATTATAATTTTTATCTAATCATCCTAGACAATAAACATCATCCTGGATGATGTAAGACAATCATGCCTAAATTAATC
>NW_021370233.1:0-202 GCF_001605985.2 Dendrobium catenatum
AATCAAGATAAATTTTTGAGAACATATCAATAATAATTTTATAAAATAATAATAAATTATCAAAGTACTCTAGAAAATCTTTCTAACTAAAAAATATCATTTGCCGTGATGAGAACTATAAGAATCTTTTTTGCATAAAAATTGACATGGCGCTTTATAATGGTCAACAATTAGTATTTAATAGATCATTGTCGGTGGCATT
>NW_021370234.1:0-518 GCF_001605985.2 Dendrobium catenatum
GAAATCTTGATGCATGTGAGAAAAAGAAGGAGAAAACTGTTGCACTGAAGGCGCACAAATCCGACTCCGATTCTGAGAGCGATGAAGTTGCCTTCATCACAAGGCAATTCAAAAGCTTTCTACGGAAGAAGAAAAAGCATCATTGGAGAAAAGGTAAGTATCATAAATATTCTAAAGGATCTTCTAATGTCATTTGTTATGAATGCAGGAAACCAGGATACGTGAGAACTGATTTCCCTACACTTAAAGATCACTCAAGCAAAGGAAAGAGTGAGGAGAAGCCTAAGCTAAGGAAGGACAAGATGAGAGTTCAAAAAGCATTTTGGGCGGATTCTGTATCAGACTCATCGGAGACAGAACCAGAAGATGAGAAATCGAAATTGTGCTTAATGGCGGACAACAATCTTGATCAAGAAGAGGTATGTGAAGTTTCCTACGATCAACTCCTTGAAGTTTCTGAAAAGATTCATGCATCATATAAGAAATTAAAGAAAATACATGCTAGCTTGAAATTAGAA
>NW_021370235.1:0-1054 GCF_001605985.2 Dendrobium catenatum
TTTGTACAATGCTAAGACGATAAACTTTATATTTCTCCGGAACTCTGCCGGATTCCGCCGCGAATACTCCTGGACGCAACAATAGTATAATAATTTTTTTTGCTGTTTTTAAAATAACTTTTTGTATAATTTTTTTTTATTCAAAAATTTTATTTTTTTAAATCTATTTAAAAAAATTTATCCAAAACGAAAATCATTTTGCCTTGCTCTCACGTTTTCAATGTAAAATAGGAGCGACGAAGAATATTGCAAAGCTGGTCCACAAATACCAACCTTTGGATTTTCCTTCTGTTTCCTTTCCATTCCCATTTTGTTCTGATCGGATCCCTTTAATTTCAAACGTGCCAAATTTCTCCTATACTGTTAGAACTGTTCTATTGCAAAACTTACCTAATATGCTCATTTTGGTTAAATATTTTTTCAGCAATTTTTTTTAATTAATTTTTTAGTGAATCATTTTTGAAATTTTTAAAGGAGGAGCAAGATGTTAATTTAAATTAGGAATATAAACAAATATTAAAAAAAAATTTAAAAAGAAGCAAACTAGCAAAATCATTTGACATATTCTAAATAATGCACCAAATGATTTGGTGCATTCAGAACTAGCCAAATTATTTGACACATTCTTTAGAATACATCAAATGATTTGTCTAGTTCTTTAGAATGCATTTGGTGCATTCACCGGGATCAGCCGAATTAAAGTCTGAAATTATTATAGTAATGCGTCAAACGTAATGATGCATTCCATTGAATGCGTCAAACTGTTTGGCTGAATTGACTTATTCTAAATAGGTCAAACAGTTTGGTGCATTCAACGGAATGTGTCATTATGTTTGATTAATTTGCTTCTTTTAAATATTTTTAATACTCAGCTTATATTCTTAATTTAAATTATACATCATGCTCCTATTTATAATATTTCGATCATTTTTTATTGTCTTTGTTCTTCTTTATTTGAACTTTAAATTTTAAAAATATTGATGGAGTTATTTGTCAAAATATAATATAATATAATTTATTATTATTATTCTTATTATATAATTTGTATAAAAAT
>NW_021370236.1:0-239 GCF_001605985.2 Dendrobium catenatum
TCTAGTTTTAGTATACCTCTCACTAAGTTCTTTTGGGTAATTCTTCTGAGGTTTTTCATACTAGAATGACAAAGTCTCCTATGCCAAATACATGATTCATCAGAAACAGTTTTCAAACAAAAAACAGTAGAAGATTGAATACAATTTAAATCTAGCATGTAAACATTGTTTACCCTTTTTTCATTTAAAACATTTTTCCCATTTAGGCTTAATATGCAGCTAGTAGGTAAAAATTTTAC
>NW_021370237.1:0-1055 GCF_001605985.2 Dendrobium catenatum
ACCAATAAAATTTCTTACTTCCATAGAATCCATAGAAGAAACTTTTGTTTCCATCAGCCCCACAAAAAATGCTTCAGAATCTTTAACTATCTCTTTTAAGTACTTGGAGGCCTCCACCTTCCTAGCCCTCCTACAATTCCAGAAGACAAGGGAACTCATTTTATCCTTGTAGTGGGATTGTACCCACCACAATTTCCATTGATATCACCCTTCCTGGTTTTTTATTTTAAAGAGTTATTTCCCAAAGATTTTAGTTCTTTTTTTGCAATTTGAATTTAGCTTCACAATGCCCAAAAATTTCCATCAAATCTTTACTGTCATTATTAGCTATAACAGTAATTTTATCATTTTCCTGCTCACTGTCTCCTGTGTTAATCTCCGAATTCTCTTTTGTATCTCCAGCCATATCTTCACCAGTTTCTGCTTGAAGAATAGAAAAACTATTCTTACTGATAAACTCATTCGGAATTTTAACAACAGAAAAATTTTCTGTTGACAATTCAGTAGAATTCTTCTCCAGCACAATAGGATTATTAACATCAGATACTTTATCTATTTTCAAAGCTGAAGAGTTGGTGACATCTGATTTATGATAGGGCATACTTGAGTTCGCAGGTAATCCCTCAGAACTTACCTGAGTTCGCAAGCAACCCTTCCCCTTTAAAATGGATAAACCTTCCTAAGAAGGATCTTGAGACGAGCAAGTAAAATTTTCATAATTTTGTAAATCCTTCTTCAAAAGAAGAGATTTTTTGTCCATTTGCTCTACTAAACCTTCTTCCATACTGATCTCCCCTTCCTCTATTTGATCAACAACAACATTTACTATCCCTGGGATATTCTTGATCAAGTCTTTGTCTCTGCTTATATCCAAACCATGCCTGGCAGTCTCAACAATTTTTTCTGGATCAACAGCTTTTATTTCATACCTGAAATTGTTGGTATTAAACCATTTGTTGTTCTGATTGGCAAACCTTTTTTCTTGTTTTTGACCAATATCCAAGGACCATAAGAAGGTTCTTTATAGCTTATATCTTTACTACCCATACCAGATT
>NW_021370238.1:0-1054 GCF_001605985.2 Dendrobium catenatum
TTGTTCAACTTTACATAATCTCATAAAGGTTTTTATTTTTACAGATTTTTTATAGTATTAAAAGACTATGTAGCTAACAAAGCACAGCCTGAAGGTTCTATTGCGGAGGGTTATATTGCTGAAGAAGGGATAACTTTCTGTTCTAAATATCTTGAGCGGTCTCAATTTTTGAATAAAGCCGCAACAACAGCTGAGGCACAATTTAATTTTAAATTTTCAAGTGGTGGTACTCCCTTGGGAAAGGTGACTTCATTCATCTTAGATGATAATTCTTTAATTCAGGCACATAGATATGTTCTCCGGCATTGTGATAATATTGAAAGTTATAGACAACTTTTCAAAGATAAAGAGAGAAGAAAGCGACGCGGGCATACACATCTAACATATATAGATTTAGAGAGACTTATCAATGAAATATTTCACGAGTGGTTGCGTGATGTGGTACGCTTTATTGAACAAACTTACATAGGTTAACAAACTTTTTTGTGCAACTATTCGAGAGGCAACTTTATAATTCCACACTTTTCTTTTTGTTATTTATTTTTTTCTCTATTATTAGCTCAAAGAAACTTCTTTGCATATTTATTAGCTCAAAGAAACTTCTATGTTATTAATGATCATATGCTGTTCTACATTTATATGTTGTTTTCTTCCAACAGAACTGTGTTATTAATGATCATATGCAATTCAACATAAAAATAACAAATCATTTTAATTTTTTTCTATTGCAGGAAATGACAGGAGGTAGTCGTTTCAGACAAGCAAAGAAAGTAGTTTGCAGAGGTGGATCAAGTAGAGGTGAAAGTAGTAGGGATACTGAATAAATCATACATTCTACTCCAGTACACCCAGATTCACAAGAAGAGATTGAGTACAGTGGGACACAACAGGCTTCGCGACCTTCATTTTGTGGTGCAGCTCCAGCCCCACAAGAGGGGGTATGGCTCATAGGTATGATTTTCTTTTTATAACATTCATTTTATTTTAAATGAATTGTGTAGATGAGCAAGGACCTATCATGTTTATTCATGCTTATTAATTTATTTTGAATTAT
>NW_021370239.1:0-1562 GCF_001605985.2 Dendrobium catenatum
CTGCTTCAAGAAAAAGAATGTAATGATAGCGGTGATCGGTGGTGGCCGGTGGTACGGTGTGGGGTGGAGCCATAAATATTTATTAGAGGGGGCACAAAATTGATGTTTTTTAAATTATTATCAATCGGATGATTTTTTGCTTTTTTATTTAAATTGTTCATTGTGAATAAATATTTTTATCTTTAAAAGTATTAATATTTTAAAAATAATTTATTAAATTTTGTATTCAATTAATTTTATTAGACACAAATCTATAATTATCTTATTTCAACTTACATATTTAAGTATTAGTTAAAAAAATTATAATTCCTCCTTGCTCATTTTGTCAACGAAGACATACTGCAGCTTGCTCCAAGCAAACGGGCCATTGGACAAGCCTCCAATTGACTGAGAGGGAGTTTGTGGCATTTGCACAAACACCCTGTGGGCATAAACCTGTAGCTTGGGGTGTATGAGCTACTTGAATAGAGGAATTTGCACACCTGCAACAAGAAACTATAGCATCCCTTGCTTATATAACTTTCACACAATTTATTCCAGAATTTGCGTTCAAACCACCACAATCCTCATTAGAATCAACCAAAACAGCAGTGTCGCCCTCACCCGAGACGTCCTTAAGGAGAATACAAATCTATTCGGGATGCTGAGGGTGTTTGCACACGTCTAGGAGAATTTATTACTTTCGAAGTCCTGACATAGCTCTACGTCCGTACACCAACTAAATGCTGTCACGTATTTAGACACTTATTTTTTGTTGACCCGAAAACCCAGCCAGCTCTAGCCATGCATTTTTTTAAAATTGACGAAACCCGTGAAAGCTCTCAAATATTTCAGGTGAAGAAAGAGGAGAAAAAGTTCAAAGCATCCAAATATTTCAGGTGAAGAAAGGGAGAAAAAGTTCAGAAAAATTATTAGTTCTTCTCGAACCAAGAAACCCTTTTTGAGATTTTGAGCATTTGTCTACTTTACTTGGTCATCGAGGGAGTGTGAATGGGGGAGAAGTTAGAATACAGAGATTTATGACTGCCTATAGAGTTCATCGGTGAGGGTTTCTTTCATGAGGAAAGGCGAGCAACAACTTTAATGACAGATATCAAAATCGACAGCGATTTGGTGCGAGAGAACACAAGCCTTACAAATATCGAAAGTTGAAGCCGCGTGATGAAGATGGAGTATCACTTTTAATGCATGTTGATAAAGAAAAATGAGAAACAAGTGATGAAGATACAATGATTTTGAATGGTTTCTGTGTTATTTTTTATCATTTCAAATCTTTTTTAGTTTGTATAGAGGTGTGTATGAGGGATATTTTTAAAAAAAATGTCATTATTATCCTAATCTTTTTTGAGCTTGTTTACATATGTGTATCAAGAAAATTATGTGTATTTCTATGTATTACTATACTGCTATGCACTTATTATTGTGCATTTTCTTTATATTGTTGTATATTATTGTATATTGCTGTGTATTGCTATGTACAGTTGTGTATTACTGTTGACTTCAAAGGCAGAACAAAAAAAAAAGGAGAGAAAATCCACATCATACCTGTGAAGCCGGCTGCC
>NW_021370240.1:0-429 GCF_001605985.2 Dendrobium catenatum
TCACACTTCACCATTTATAGTGCAATTCATACATGAAATATCACATGGAATAGGGTTTTATGATTTTCTTAAATCTAAGTAGGATTCAAGGCAAGTCTTGGGATTAAGAGTTCCCAATTTTGTAAGATTCCTTGATTAAGAGCAAATGGAAAGTTCAAAGGAATGTTGTGGAAATGAATGTTACATTGGTCAAATAAATTATGAAAAACAATAGTGTTGATAATTCTAATATTGTTAGGTCTGAGAAAATTAAGGTACTCAATGGTTTTTATGGGTTGGAGAAATTAAAAAAAAAACAAGCAATAAATTTTCTTCCTCTTTGATCTCCCAGAAGGGAATGTTCCTAGAAGAAGGATTTATTTCCATAAAAAAATGATAGACATATGTAGAAATATTTTTATTTTTTCAAGGAGACAACATGTATATTAT
>NW_021370241.1:0-251 GCF_001605985.2 Dendrobium catenatum
GTTTGCTTTTTTTTTTTTTTAAATTTTTTAAACACGATCTTATTGCTAATTTAAATTAAATATTATGCTCCTATTTATAATATTCTGATTTTATGGGGTATATTTAAACCCCCTTATTTTATGTGGAATTATGTGTTTATTTTTTTGGTGTGTTCTTCAATTATCAAGCACTCTATCCTGCCTCATTCAGGTAATCGCTGGGCTTTGGGTTGTGTCAATTCTCGGAAGCTGCCTCAACTTCCTATCCCTGT
>NW_021370242.1:0-2859 GCF_001605985.2 Dendrobium catenatum
TTCATGGCAAAAGATCCAAAATAAACATGCATATTTCTCAAAATTTATTAAATGTACATATTCTTCTCTAACTACAACACAAGAACTATAAAAAAAAATTCAACAAAAATTCCCAAAATGTTTAAATCTACACTTCTCGCTTAAAGTTTAACTGATCTAAGCAAAATAAATGCTAAACATGAATTATCTAACTTAAATTAGACTAAAAATTAAAAGATCTCATACCTCAAGACTCCAAAAGGCTGTGATAAACGGAGATTGGCGGCGTATGGCCCGGGGAAGGTAAGTTTTTCGACTCGAACTTTTATTTGGTCCGGTGAACGTACGCAACTCTACGTTCGGCCGCTAGTAGAATCGCGCGACGCGTTTTCATTATTTACTGCACGCCCCGACAACCAGACCCGAAACGGACCCAAGATTACTCGGTATTGCTCGATATTGCTAGGTATTGGTCGATTTTGCTCGGCAATAACCAATACCGAGCAAATACCGAGTTGTACCGAGTTTTTTCTAGCAATACCGAGCAAATCCCTAGCAATACCGAGCAAATCCCGAGCAAATAATGAGTTGTACCGAGTTGTACCGAGTTGTAGAAAAACTCGGTACAACTCGGTATTTGCATGGTATTACTCTTCACAGGGCGGTATTTCTCATTTTTGCAAAGCAATACCTAGCAATACCGAGCAAATACCGAGCAATACCGAGAAAATTACGAACATATCATTCCCGGGTTCCGCTTTGGATCAAGTCGTCGGACCGCGCGGTAAAAAGTAAGAGCACGTGACGACATGTTATTAGTGGCCGAACGTAGTTCTACGTCCGGTCAGAGGACGTAATAATTATTCGTGAGGGAGACATCTAGAAGGAAAAGTTATTTACTTATCAAGGCCAAAGTTAACGGGCAACTAACATAAATTTTTCATTTTTCGTTCTAATTTTGTCTCTGGATGACGGCTAGCTGACTCAGCTATGCCAACTCAGCATAAGTCATCATGATAACGGGCTATTTGCCTAATTTTAAATTTTTTTTAATTCATGCTTAGATACTTAATACAAATATTAAGCATGCTTAGTCTTAAAATTTTTCTTCACTACAACAACTTTAAAAAATTATTTTCTATGTAGTAGCTTTATAAAACAATCAGACAGTTATCCCAAGCAAAGCCTTCATTTGGAATAATTTTCTTATTACTTTGCTTTTCTGACCGCGACTAAAATTTATATTTGATCAGTTTTATTTTTGTGTTGCTTTCAAAAAATTTTGTATTAGAAATACACTTTCTAAGTCACAGCTTTGCAAAACGATAAGAAATCTGTTTCAAATGAAGCTTTGTTTGCTGATGACTTCCCATATGGATTTGTCGAGTTTGAGGTTTTACCTAAGGAAAATGAAGCTAATAACAAAAGGATAGCCAGCTGGGAAGGGATAATATATTCCTTGAAATATTTGATGAAGTTGAATTAAAACTCAGTGTGGTGAGATCTGAGTTCCTTTGATTATGATGATGATGATGATTAAGGATAGCCGATTCGGATGGGTTTTGTAATTTTCTTGTTTTGTTGTTTTTGAATGAAATCTTATCCTTCAAGCACCATGTAAATGATTGTGAATACAATAAACTTATTAATGTTTTAGTCAAATTTTTTAGATGTGAAGATCATAATTGAGATGAGATGCGTGATCGAGCATAAATCACAATTGTAGGGAGAGACGCCCGATTGAATGGAGATCGCAACCACAACAAGATGTGTGATCTAATGAACATTGTCATCGTAACAAGATATGCGATCTAGTGAAGATTGCAATCACAATTAGATATACGATCAAGCGAAACAGGGGTGGTACTTATGCGACTAGGAAGTGAGCCTAATCGTGAAGCCCCAGTTCAAATCATCAGGTGTGTGGATATCACAAATATCCATCTAGAATATTAGAAGCCAACCAAGCTATGTGTAATGGTCAAACCTGAGCCCAATAAAAATGAAGTCAAACAGAGAGTTCAAAGTTCCGCATTCAAGTTTGAATTCAAAATGATGTGATTATTATTATTATTATTATTTTCACATTAGCATGGCTACTAATGAGTTGAAGTAGCTCGCCTAATTTTTTTGATTGTTGCAAGCCAAGCACATATTTGAATTGACTTTCTTGAAGAGTAAGTGAATGCCTCCTAAGCTATGACATACTCCATCTTGAACATCTTGCATGCCTTGTTGGAAGAAAGTGATGAGTTAATTGTTGGAGGAGCTTACCAAATTTTTGCCTTATGTCATGGAGAGTTTGATAATTTTTAAACTTCTTTTCGACCGTTATAAATTGGATGATAAATTATTGTCTAAAATCTGAGAACACAAGAGACAAAAGCCATAAAATATTGACAAAGCGTAGTGATATTTATAATTTATATATAAAATGCCCAATATTTATTCAACACATTTTAATAGATATAAAAATGGGATAATAAGATTATTTAAATTAGGAATTAAATAAGATTTATTTATAAGTGCCATCCTTTTTTAATTTTTTTTATTTTCTAAAATAAAAACTCGTCCCATTTAAAGACAAATTTGATGATTATTTTTGTTTTCTGCCGTTTTTATTTTTATAAACTATGCCGTATGGAGACAAATTTGATTAAGATCAATATTGCATTTTTTTCTCTTGGCAAATCTAAAAAGGAAAGAGATAGAGAAAAAGTATGTATGTGAATGGAGATTTTTTATACAACTCATCTTGGTCCGTTGGTTGAGAGCTTAGGCTATCAATTAAGATGTCTTAGATTCAAGTCTGTGTGTATATGATATGTGTGTGACTTTGACTTAATTGGCCAAATGTAAAAAAAAAAAAAAGATTTTTCT
>NW_021370243.1:0-219 GCF_001605985.2 Dendrobium catenatum
AGAGTCTCACTAAGTTTAAGTGTTCAAAGTTTGAATTCAAGAGGATGTGTATCCTAATTTCTAGAATTTCTCTAAGTTCTCTAAATGAGGCCTTAATTATTGTCCTTAATGACACAAGGTTTAATGGGTCCAAATCAATGTTTTAACTAACCTTCAAGCTTAACATATAAGTAAACACATACAATCAAAAAATTCCTTAAATCTAGGAGAACCTAGACT
>NW_021370244.1:0-508 GCF_001605985.2 Dendrobium catenatum
TTTCCTTTTAGCAATATCACCATAATAAAGAAATCTAAAACAAATCATGTTGATAGTCTTATAGCAAGCATTTGGGATAATTGCTCCTTTAATCCAATACGCAAGAGTATTGGAGATAGAGAAATTCAAGAATTGAATTCTCCCAGCAAAAGAAAGGGTCTTAGCCTTCCAACCATCTAAAAGCCGATACAATTTCTCCAGCAAAGGTTGGAAATTAGAAATTCGAAGCTTCCTAGTGAAAATTGGAAGCCCAAGGTACTTAATCGAAGTATGGGATATTGGAATATTCAGGATGTTGGCAATATCCAAATCCATAGCAGTATTCTTAGAGAAACTAATAGTGCTTTTACCATAATTAGCTCGCAGGCCGAAGGAATCCCCAAAAAGATGTAACAAATTTTTAAGAGCATGAGCATTATCCATGGTAGCATTCCCAAAAACTAGAAGATCGTCTGCGTAGAGAAGGTGTGTTAAACCCTTAAAAAGCTGATTTTTTTAGTGCAGTTCG
>NW_021370245.1:0-351 GCF_001605985.2 Dendrobium catenatum
AGACAAGAAAAACCGCCCAAAAACTACAAGTATTCAAATCTGTACGCAGTGGATCGTCCCGTACGATCGTGGATTGTCCTGGATGATTTTACTTGAATGATTTGAAATGACCCCATTTGTACATGTGTACGAAATGTCTTCGTACAGCTGATTGTCCCGTACGAACTAGGTTCATCCGGTACGAACGGTTATTACTAGGTTGGTTCTAGAAACTGCTAAAAATTGTTCTAAGTAGGTTAATCGTTTGGATGAAAATTTATTCGTCTGGACGAAATTTTTACAGAGGACTAATCATCCTGGACGATTATTTATTTCGTCTGGACGAAAATTTTCCAGAGGATCGATCACCAT
>NW_021370246.1:0-292 GCF_001605985.2 Dendrobium catenatum
GCTACTCCATCACACTAGGTTGGTGAAAAGAATTCAGGCTTCTTAGCCTCAATAGAAGGGTGATAGTGATCTAGGTACTCTACCTTAATAAGATTTTAAAAATAATTTCAGTTTCTCTATCGCACTATGATCAAAGTGATTTTATAAGTTCTTCTCCACATTATTATACAAGCTAAAGGAGATTTATGAAATGATTAGTACAAAACGTAAAGAGGACTCTAAGGAGGGGATGTAGGTTAAGTTTTGACATAAGCACTATAAAATTTCTACTATGCTCATTTTTTTTTTTTTT
>NW_021370247.1:0-852 GCF_001605985.2 Dendrobium catenatum
ATGTGTGTGTTGATGAGAGAAAAAATTTAACGAAAACCAAAACATAAAAAAAAATAAAATAAAAAAAATGAAGACAAAAAAGAAAGACACAAATAAGGCATTTAACCATTATCTCTTTCCTGGTCTGATGCTTCAGAGACCAGATCTGCCCATGAGATTTTTTGCTTCTCATTATTTCCCCAGTTTAAATTTAGCTTCGCCTTACCATTTTCTTTCGTAGGAAGAATTTCTAAATTAGGGCACTGATTTTTCATATGTCCAGGCTTCTTGCATCTAAAGCAAATAATATCAGAAGAAATATGGACATCCTTACCACTTTTAGCTTTTTTCCACTTTTGCTTATGCTTTGGTGAGCTTTGTGATTTGCTTGACATGTCATTTCTATCGTCACCAACTAAGCTTCCTCTTTCCGTATCTTCAGCTTTTAGAAAGATCGTTTCACCTGCATCCAAAAGTCTTTGACCCAAACCTTTCTCGTAGGCAATGAGTGAGCCAATCAAATTATCAATAAAATATACATTCAAATCCTTAGATTCACAAATAGCTACTACTTTAGCATCAAACATATCTAGTAGACAATGAAGAATTTTGTTAACTTTTTCAAAATTTGAAAAATCTTTTCCTAAAGCATGTATTGAGTTTACAATTTGAATGAATATGGTATACATGTCTAAGATCGTTTTAAAAGGTTTCATGGAAAATAATTCAAAATCATGCATTAACAAATTCAACTTGGATTACTTGATTTCACTAGTGCCTTAGTATATGGTGAGCAATTTATCCCAAACTTCCTTACCAGTAGTGCACGTAGATACTAACATGAAATCATCAGAATTTAAAGCACATAAAAAG
>NW_021370248.1:0-213 GCF_001605985.2 Dendrobium catenatum
TGCCCTTCCAACAACTTCTTCATCATCTCCTCCAAATCCATGAATTTCCCTTCCACATTCTCGCTAAATGTGGCCATCTTCTCCTCCAGACCCGCCTTAAGTTGACCCATCTCGGTCTCCAAGACTTCTACTCGCTTAGATGCCATGGGAAACGACGAGATGTCTCCGGATCCTCTAAAAAATCAGCAAAAACTGCAGCAAAACAAATGGGAA
>NW_021370249.1:0-223 GCF_001605985.2 Dendrobium catenatum
AGAGTTAACATCTTTTGGTGGAGATTGATTCATAAGGAAATTCCTACCAACGATTTTTTAATGTATAGAAGGATTATTAACTTCAATGGATGCCCGAGAGGTTGTAAAGATGTTGAAGATGCTGATCATCTAACTGCTAAATGCTCATTTATGAATAAGATCATTATCTTTTTAAATAAGTGGGGCTATGATATCCCGGTTCTATCCAATCTTGTAAATTGCT
>NW_021370250.1:0-370 GCF_001605985.2 Dendrobium catenatum
AAACTTATTTTATGAATCCTGCTCTGATACCACTTGAGAGTTCTCAGATGACACTAGAAAGATCTCTGATACCACTTGAAAGCTCGTTAGGGATGTTAAGCCCTTATGAACTGGCCCAAGACTAAATAAAGAGAGTGGTGAATTGGTAAAGAAGAAACTTTAAATCAAAACACAAATCAAAATCACCATAAATAAAATAAATATGGAAGCAAATAATAAGAAAGAACACATCAGATTTATAGTGGTTCGGTCAAATCTTGACCTACGTCTGCTCCTTGGAGGTACCCTCCAAGTATTGCACTAAAATAAGTGTCTCTCCTTTAGCCCCCCCAGCTAGGCGAAGAAGCCCTTACAAAATCACTTCCACCTT
>NW_021370251.1:0-449 GCF_001605985.2 Dendrobium catenatum
TTGAGTTCATCTTTTCGAGACATTCAGTTCGGCTATAAATTTGCTAAAATTTGAGTTTAGAGTTTGAATGATCCCTAATTTAATTTAAAAAATTTCTAATTTTAATATACTTTGAGATTCGTGCCTCGTCAAAATAAATTATTGATGATATATAAATTATATTTTGAATTGTAATATTCTATGTATATTGTGATCATCAACTAAGTTAGGTTTAATAGTCAACCTAACATTCTGAATTTAAATTAGACTTCTAATTAAAGACTAAAAGTTTTAAGAATGCTAAGCTCAAGCTGGAATTACTATTTTAATCAAATGTTTGACATTTGGCACTCAAATTAAAAGTCAAATAAAAATAAAAATGTTAATTGAAATCAATATGCAGTCAATCTTATTAGTTTATATTAAAAAAAAAAAGGAAATTTACATACATACCACTTTATAACATCCTA
>NW_021370252.1:0-341 GCF_001605985.2 Dendrobium catenatum
GCTTGTACGCAATTATTGTCCCATATCGTCCTGGACGATTCTGCAATCGGCCTGGATGATATGGCCGTTTTTTTAAATTCAGGCCATTTCAGCCATGTTTTTCACCTCACACCTCCTCTTATCTTGTGTTTTCTTACTAGTCTCTTGCTATAGCTAGTGCGAAGCGAGTCCAACAAACTTCTGAGAGTTTTTCGAGGGCTAGGATTGACTCTCATTTCAAGGAGGCAGAAGATGAAGCTGCTTACCATCGATATAAAGAATGTGGGATAACTGTCTCCAAAATCATCAATCTTATTCACCTTTCATATCCGGTAATGGATCTTTTCGCTCACACTTCTCTT
>NW_021370253.1:0-213 GCF_001605985.2 Dendrobium catenatum
GCTCGGTACCGCTCAGTATTGAGCATATACAACAAGCAGAATTTCAAAATTACTCTTACAATAATAGGTCGAACCCGCCAAAGGGCAGCGCCCCCTTGGGCCCCCGGCAGACCGGTATATTGTTGTATTCAAGTTGTCTTATTATTGGTAGTACAAATAATTATTAAAATCTGTCATATTTGATGTTGATTATTTATTTCTATAAATTATTAG
>NW_021370254.1:0-223 GCF_001605985.2 Dendrobium catenatum
TCAAAATGTCACATGCAACAAACACAAGCACTACATACTGTGTAGTAGGAGGCAATAACTAATATGTCTTCCTTGCAAGCAATGTCAAAATATAAGCAAAAGTACTTAACTCTTGCAAGCAATAGTGGTCAGCATATGATGGATGTAGATATATGTTGGCGATGACGGAAGACTCTTTCATGTGCCTACAATGGTCTATCTACAAATAAAAAGAACATCATAT
>NW_021370255.1:0-205 GCF_001605985.2 Dendrobium catenatum
CACCAAATTGATGTCATTCAATATATGTCTGCAATTTTAATGGTTCATTAACCATATTGATGTCTACCTATTGATAATCATTCTTCAAAAATTGTCATCATCCTTTACTACCTGTGCAATTTACACTACATTCTAAGGAGGCAAACCCATAATAATCTAGTCATCTTCAACTTGGGAGAAAAGCATACTTCAATAATCTTTTCTT
>NW_021370256.1:0-275 GCF_001605985.2 Dendrobium catenatum
CGTCCGGAGCGGTTCTCACAAGGGACCGTTATAAAGTTATATGCTAGAGGCGTTGGACCGTTCAAATAACAGCAAAAATATTTTTTTTTAATAGTAATGCTTATGTGTCAGAGCTTCCTGAAGGCTTTAACTTTAATCTTATGTTAACATCGAAGATCTTGTAACCTTAGAAGGTCCAGAGTGTAACCCTCCTATTCTACGAAATAATGAGCCTTGTGTGAACCCACATGGTGAGAACCCCCAGCCTAACTCCACTCCCAAAATTGCCTAATTTA
>NW_021370257.1:0-260 GCF_001605985.2 Dendrobium catenatum
CACCTAGGCAAGTAAATGGCGTTTCCGTTTCACATCATTTTCTTTAATTCATTCAGACGTCTGGGGTCCCGCCTCAGAACAATCTTTAAATGGTTTCAATTACTTTGTAATTTTCATAGATGATTTTTCTAAGTTTACCTAGTTATATTTGATGCGTTCCAAGAACGAAACATTTTCAAAATTTACTCATTTCTGCTTGCTCATTAAAAATCAATTTAGGTCCGACGGCGGAGGTGAGTTCAATAGCACTCAATTCAAAA
>NW_021370258.1:0-309 GCF_001605985.2 Dendrobium catenatum
GATTAGTTCAAATATGAGGAAAATTGTCCTGAATATTACCTTGAAATGAAGCTGGCCAATGTCTAATCGGCCCGGACGATCTTGCGATCGGCCCGGACGAAATCACCATTAATGACTTTCCAAAATTGCTAGAGAAATTTTGGAAAAATTGTCCAGGATCATCCTGGCTGATATTTTATAGTCCAGGCCGATCTACCCGACCGATATCCAAAAATAAGAATTTCTTAAGTAGATATGGTGGCAGATTCTTTCTGAATTGAGCTTATCATCAACGCCGATACAGGTATCGTCCCGGCCGATCAGCTAATG
>NW_021370259.1:0-288 GCF_001605985.2 Dendrobium catenatum
TAGGTTTTTCTAGTTGAGAGAGCCCGACAGAGTCCCTTGGAGGCTTTCCTCAACACTTTTTCCTCCTCACATCACTGCAGGCATATGCGCCAGGTGATTGTGTGGAGTGTTCTTTCTTTTCACTTCTTTTGGCATATGCGCCAAATAGAAACCCTGCCACAGACACATACACCAAGTAGAGGTTTCCTTTTTCTTTATCCTGCTACAGGCATATGTGCCGGGTAGGGACTCTGCTGCAGGCATATACACTGAGCAGAGGTGACTCTTTCCTCTCCACATCATTGCTGG
>NW_021370260.1:0-484 GCF_001605985.2 Dendrobium catenatum
GGGCTTAGTGCATCGACAGTCTTATTTTTTGATCCTAAAGTGTATTCTTTCATGAACTCAACCCAACAACCGTGACGAGTATTGAGTTTCTTTTGTGAATTAATATAGCGCAAGGCCTCGTGGTCCGAAAATATAACAAATTCTTATGGTAGCAAGTAGTGTCTCCAATACCTAAGGGACTGAATGATCGCGTAAAACTCCTTACTATAGGTTGAGTACCGTTGTCTGATATCATTCAACTTCTCGCTAAAATAGGCAACATGGTATCCCTCTTGCGACAAAACTCCTCCTATACCAATACCAGACGCGTCACTAGCACTTCAAAAACTTTAGAAAAATCAGGAAGACGCATAACTGGGACCTCGACCATTCTCTTTTTGATCTCCTTGAATGCTTTAGTGGTAGATAAGGTCTAATGGAATTCTCCATTATTTAGGCAGTCAGTTGTGGGTGCCACTATCGTGCTAAAATTCCTAATAAATCT
>NW_021370261.1:0-463 GCF_001605985.2 Dendrobium catenatum
TTTTTTTTTTTTTTTGAATGGGATATCCACCCACTGTCACTCATGAATGGGCCAGGCATTTGGCGGTGTAACTAATGCTCGGCTGATCTAAAAGAGGCGCCCACCCCAGAAACCTCCTGACCCGCACTTGATTAATTGGATCCCACGTAACACGGGTTGAGATGTTCCCAACCGTACTCGTCTACCAAACAAACTAAGCATCGGTGGATGAGTTCTTAAATTGCACTGATACTTTTACAAATGCTCATCCTAACACAAAATGCATCGAGATGGCCAAATCAGTCTAAGTAGATAGGAAATCGAAGGGTGGGAACCAAGCAAAGAGGAGACTTCCTCCTCGTTGTGAGACCAAAAGCTTCTCGCATGTCCAGCTTCTCCCCTTTGTTTCCCAAAAACTTCCAGTCAAAATAGTAGAGCAAATGCGCGAGAACAATCTCCAAAATGAACAAGGCAAACTGCATCC
>NW_021370262.1:0-519 GCF_001605985.2 Dendrobium catenatum
GCCAACATCACTGGTTCTCAAAATTTAGTTATATACAAACATCAACAGCTTAGCTATAAATAACTCTTCAATCTATGTCATTTTATCAAAATTTATAAACCACTTCTTTTTGATTAACCATCATTCCTCCCAAAATTTAACCATCTATAATTTTCACTATTTTTGAACCAGTGATATTGGCCTTGGATAGGGGTGTCAATTCGGATCAACGGGTCGGGTTCGGGTCGAACCCAGAACGGACCCGGCACTATTCGGGTCAACCTGAACCCGACCCGTTTTTAAAAACGGGTCAGGTTTCCGGACCCAAACCCGTCCCGATTCGGGTCAAGGTCAACCCGACCAGACACTAATGACCCGGGATTGACCCAAAATTGCTAATTTTTGGGTCAATTTTTGAATTTCGGGTCAAAAATGGGTCAATCTCGGATTTTCTGGTCAAGTATGAGTTTCCGTGATAATGGACTTAGATAGTTTTGTTTGTATGAATAGAACTTGTAGGAAGCTGGGAGTGATACAGCC
>NW_021370263.1:0-263 GCF_001605985.2 Dendrobium catenatum
TCTTTTCAAAGCAAAGCAGCAATCAGTGGACTCCAAAGTCCAAAAGAAAACCTTCCCCGGTGAATGAGAAAGGGGGAGTCAATATCAAGTCCAATACTCCAAAGTTCAGAAAGACCCTTCCCCGGTGATTGAGAAAGGGGGAGGGGGTCAATATCAAGACCAAATTGCCATTGGATCTGCAACATTCGTATAAGCAGACAGAAGGCGTCCATAATCTACAACGCACTGCCACCGGATCTGCAACACTGATACAAGCAGACAGA
>NW_021370264.1:0-221 GCF_001605985.2 Dendrobium catenatum
TTAAAAGGTGGCTGAATTCAAAGCATTTGAATTTATATCTGAATACTTTTTTCCTTTGGGAGTCCATCCGGTCTCAGATTTCCAACAGGGATGAATTTACCCGTGACTTTGCTGCTTTGAATTCGGTCTGCTTGGTGCCGTGAGTTACCAATGATTCCTGCTGGCTGTTTTCCGAAAACTGTGACTTTGCTGCTTTGGATTCTGGCGGGCTGCTTGCTTTC
>NW_021370265.1:0-231 GCF_001605985.2 Dendrobium catenatum
TCTGAAGACTACATGCGGGTTTCCACTTGCAAAAGCCAAAAGGACATATGGGATAGACTTTGTATAACTTATGATGAGACAAATGAGGTTAAACAATCAAGGCTCAATATCTTGTTACATGACTATGAATTGTTTCGCATGAAACCTAATGAATCTATTTCCGACATGTACACAAGATTTACACAAATTGTCATTTCTTTACATGCACTTGGTAGGGAATTAACTAATGCT
>NW_021370266.1:0-1185 GCF_001605985.2 Dendrobium catenatum
TATTTCTCTACCGCCGCGAATTTTCCAGGACGCAACAGTTTGGCGCCGTCTGTGGGAAATGATTCTCTATTTGGGGGCAAATTTTGCTCCAATCTCAGAAGGTTATTCAAGTTAACTTCCTGACATCAGTTATTATTGCATCAATTTCATGATAATCAAATGCGGACTGGGGGGCAACTTTGATTCCAACCGTGGTCAAAAAGATCCTCCAATATTTTTAATATCAAGACGATATATAAGGAAACTCCTGACAAATACAACGATGTTTTCGATAAATTTGTAGCCACATACAGCCCCCCCGCTGAATTTCTTTTCCTTGGGCAAGGTCTTAATATCAACCTCAAAAAGGCAATAACGGTCTAAAGATAGACCATTCTTCACATTTGATTCGGGATACACGTGGCATTCGCCCTCTCCCAATCAATGCAAAATCGATCCCTTGAGGATCCGATTCGACCTCTTCCCCACAGGTTAACGTTGTCGAGTGAAGCTCTGACAAAAACCTCGGATAGGTCAACATCCTTAGTGGATTTCCTTGACCTCTTCCATACAGGTTAACGTCATCGGGTGAAGCTCTAACAAATAACCTCGGATAGGTCAAATATCCTTAGTGGATTCTCTCGACCTCTTTCATACAGGTTAACGTCATTTGGCAAAGGCTCTGACAAACAACCTCGGATAGGTCAAACATCCTTAGTAGATTTCCTCGACCTCTTCCATACAGGTTAACATCATCGAGAGAAGCTCTAACAAACAACCTTGGATAGGTCAAACATCCTTAGTGGATTTCCTCGACCTCTTCCATACAGGTTAACGTCATCGAGAAAGCTCTGAAAAATAACCTCGATAGGTCAAACATCCTTAGTGGATTTCCTCGACCTCTTTCATACAGGTTAACGTCATCGAGTGAAGCTCTGACAAACAACCTCGGATAGGTCAAACATTCTTAGTGGATTTCCTCGACCTCTTCCATACAGGTTAACGTCATCGAGTGAAACTCTGACAAATAACCTAGGATTGGTCATTCATCTTTGATGGATTTTCTCAACATTTTTCATACAAGTTAATGTCATCGAGCAACGCTTCGACAACAACCTTGGATAAATAAACAATTCTTGGTGGCTTTCCTGGACTTCTTCACATAGTTAAACATCTTTGATGGATCCCATCAACCTCTTCCCTGAA
>NW_021370267.1:0-349 GCF_001605985.2 Dendrobium catenatum
GAAGAAAAATAATAATATAATAAAAAAAATTTAGGCCTCCCTAGAGATATTTTCTGACTCCGCCAGTGCTCCGGACGACATTCTACGTCAGATCTCCGCACAGAATAATTTCTCCATAAAAGAAGCCTAAATTTCAGAGAGAATGAAATAAACACATCACTTGTTGGAGACGCAACTCTGTTTAAGGCGAAGTGGAGTGCAATCCAATTTGATTGAGCACAATAGAATATTTGATGATAGGATAGTTGGGTTTAGTACTTCAATAATTAATGTATATTAGGTTTAGTACTTTAATATTTGATAAATACATATAATTATTTTATATTATTTACTTATGTTATATGCAAAA
>NW_021370268.1:0-203 GCF_001605985.2 Dendrobium catenatum
ATAAAAAAATAATAATAATTTTAATTTTAATTTAAAAAAATTGTCATATTTTATTAAATATGATATTTATTGATTTAGAGAAATCAAATGTAAACATAAGGTATTTTTAAGTTAGTCACACATATTTTTACCAATCATATTTTATAAAATATGAATAAAGTTTTTTTTTTTTTTTTAAGAAACAACAACAACATCAAGCCACT
>NW_021370269.1:0-245 GCF_001605985.2 Dendrobium catenatum
ACATTTCAATTTAAACTAAACAAGTAAAAAAACTATGACGACAACTTACAAACAACACGACAGACGCCCTAAAGTTGCTGCACTTTGAGAAGAAGGATACAAGTGGAGCGGCACTTGCGGAGAGACGAAAGAGAATAGAAGCCCTAGAAGAAAGGGTGGAAAGAGCCCGCAGGATTTTCAAGCAACCCGCAGGTTAATAGATTTTTTACCAAAAATCAAATATCATTCACTTAACTTCAAACATA
>NW_021370270.1:0-380 GCF_001605985.2 Dendrobium catenatum
AAGACATGAAGATGGGAAAGATTGGGTGTTCTACCCTCAAGGATCTCATAGGGTGTCTTCTCTAATTTGGCTGTAACATTCACCATATTCAACACATAACAAGATGTGTTAACCACTTCAGCCCAAAAGTATTTTGGAAGTGAATACTTAGCAAGCATGGCTCTAGCGGCTTCCACCAAGGTCCGGTTCTTCCTTTCAGCTATCCCGTTCTGCTGAGGGGTCCTAGGGGCTGAAAAATTGTGGCTAATCCCCTTTTCCTCACAAAAAACTCCAAATCTTTCATTTTCAAACTCTCCCCCATGATCACTATGGATGGTCAAAATCTCACAACTTAGCTTTTCCTAAATCCAAGTAGAAAATGTTTTAAACTCCTTAAAAGA